>NC_138772.1:310211390-310375181 GCF_965119305.1 Pelophylax lessonae | reverse complement strand
TTCCTCTGCCCCCTCCTCTTCTTTCTGTTCCATTGTCATGTATAGCTTAAAGTGAAAGCCTTCCAAACTATCTCAGGGCATAAAAAGAGGCTCTGTAAGTGCTGCATTGCACAATGAGGAGACTGGGGAAGGTGTGCTAGGAGTGGTGATATGGGGGGATTTGTGTTGGGATGGGGAATGGGTGAAAAGGATTTGTGCTAGGAGAGGGAATTTGGGGGGTTTGTGCTAGAAAAGGAAATATGGTGGGGGGAAAGAATTTGTGCTAACATCGAACATACATTTTTCTTTGGGGGGGGGGGAGATTTACAAAAGTAGGGATTATTGGGGGGTATTTGTGCTAGGTGGGGGGGGGGGGAGAGGATTTGTGCTCAGAGCGGATATTTCCAGGTGTAGATGATTTGTGCCAGGAGAGGGGGAATTTGTGCTGGGGGCATATGGGGAGAGACAGAATTTGAGCTGGGGCAAAGATTTGTGCCCGGAGGGGGGATTTCAGCAGGAGAGTGGATTTGTACTGGGACAAAAGTGGAGAGCATGCAGATTAGTGCTAGATTTTTATTTTTTTTTTTGGAGGGGGGGGGGGGGGGCGCAATTTGGCATGTTCGCCCTGGGTTCCAGATGACCTTGTCCCAGCACTGGTATGGAGTGTGGGTGTCAAGAGGACGAGGAGAAGGAGGACGGTTTATTTATCCACTCCAGCAACTCTTCTACATTTTGTGTCTGAACAACACAGCCAGCACACAAAAAAGGACGGGCGTGCCCCACCTGCAGAGGATGCACCATGTCTGTGACCACCACTTTTCACTGTGGACACAGAGGCTGCTTGCCCTCTTTTCGTGGCCCAATAAGAGTCTGCCTCTCGTCAGCCTTTTGGACATGTGGATTTTGGGGGGGGTTTTATTACTGGTTGATCAATATAATCTATATATAATGCATTGCTTATATGTACTGAACTGACCGATCGATACTGAATGGCCTGATATATACTCAAATGGCCTATATATTTTATATTAGATATCAATGTATGCTCTATACTGAACTGAACGATAGTCAATGGCCCAATATATAATCAATTGATTAAACTGCAAATCACTTTCCTCTCCCTGCCTCAAACACAATCCTCTCACTGCCTCAACTACTTGCTATCTCGCCCGCAGTCACACTACACGTGGCTGCTGTGCGAGCAGCCTTTATATAGTGTGGGGCGTGTACTTAGCAGCCTGCCTTTGTGCAATCATGGCAGAGATGATTTGATTGGCCAAAGCATGGCAGTCGGGGTGCATGCTTTTGGCCAATCACACAATGCACTGCACAAGCCGCGCATTATGGATGCGGGCGCTCAAATTTCCAGCGAAGCACATTCGTTCATCATTCGGCGAACGAGCGAACAGCCAATGTTCGAGTCGAACTTGCGTTCGACTCAAACCTCATCCCTGTACATCACCATTGGCTAAAATGTATCCCAAGTATTCAGTCGCAAATGCACACTTGTATTGTCTGTGACTGGCTTGGCACCTTTATTATTTTCAGTTAGGTTAGGCTATTATAAGGAATAAGTCAAAATCCCCTGGGTTCATTTTGAGTTTTTAAATTCCAGTCAGTCAGGAGTAATAGTTAATTTTCTTATTAATAAAAAAAAAAAAAAAAAAAAAGACAGACACTTTACATCTGGTATGAATTTTAAGGAGATACCCCATGAAAACAAATTGTGTGCGAGTCCCCAAAACAATCCAACCCTTAATCTATGCAGCCTGAACGGAGGGGGGTACACAATTGCACCCCCCCCCCCCGAACTGGCCTCTTTCTGTGCACAGAGTGCTTTTCAGTATCTGTAAGCCCCTTTGAAATAAGGGGACCCTTCGACACTGCCCCCACATGAAAGGGGTACATCTACTCCTTAACCAAAAAAAAGAAAAAAAAAAGTCCTAGAAAGATAAAAAAAACTTGCAAAGTATTTTGGGTATTAAGAAAATCCCCCAAGGAACCACTCATTTTAAATCCAAAGACAAATTACTATACCTGCCAAAGAAATTCAATGGACCCAGCTCACACACGATCCAAGCATTACTTCTTGCCTAATGGCAACTGCCCAAGCTTCATAAGAAGAAGAGGGTGGGATAGTGGTGATGGCCAGATTTGGGCAGTAATGTCCCTGCTATCCCCGTACATTTTGCTTACATGGATGGGGATTCCCAGCCATGCAAGTCAAAGGTGCTGGGGCATCAATGGCTGCTATGGATGTGGCAGGTGCAAACAGCCACCCATTCCTTAGCAACAATGGCAAGTGGGAAGCAGTCATAAAGAAACAGTAGTTTCTTTATATGATGTTGACTCCAAACCAACGGTGGGTGGGGGGAGCTCCCCAACAGCCAAAGTTTCATCTGAACTTAGGCTTAGACTAAATCTTTGGATAATCCCCAATTTGCATATGCAGGTGTATTTACCAAGGTGCTCCGATGCTAGCATAGAAATGTCGGCCAGCAAAGGGTGTTTTTTCCACTTGGTGAGCAGGCTTACATAGGAAAGTTTAGTTGTTTCTACCTGCCACTGCAACATGTTGGTGGACCACTTCCCCCCCACCCCCCAGAGGACAGGTTATCCACCAGCCGGTTTAATCATTTTCCAACCTGGAACCAACAGACCCTGCTTTCTCCTCTTCCTCTCTCCCCAGGTTATTAAAAGTTACAGGATGGGAGCACATATCATGCCCCAGGCCCCACCAGTCTCTTGTCCAACTCTGGACGCAATTCATGAATTCCATGATTGTGTAAATCAGTTTACCTCATAACACATGTTGCAGGAAGCCACCATTTGTACGTATTGTAAAGCCTTGCTCCCATGACCATAGGGCACCCCACAGGTCAATCACCCACTTTCACTTCAGACTTTCACTTCAGACTGAGTCTCAGCACAGCACAGGACCTGCAAGCAAGTGGAGATCCTTGGAGTAGCGATGTCTTTCATTGATTTCCAGCTTCCAGGAGCATCAGCTAGGTATGACATACAAGGTGTCTAAAAGTTTGGTGAAGGGTATTTGAAAAAAAAAAAAAAAACAACTTACCCTTATTGGCCTTCAAAATAATCACCATTCTTCACAAAACACTTAGCAATGTTCATAAAGCTTCTGGAAGCTACCAGCAAATGCCTCGTTAAGAATTAATTGCAGAACTGCTGTTACACATCCTTGGATTGCCGCCACATCCTTATGGATGCTGCCATCATTGTCGAAGGTGGTGATCAACATGGTCTTGACCTTTGACTTTTGCATGCGACTCTTCGGGTTGCAGAAAAGACTGAACGCCATTCTATAGAGTGCCGCTAGGATTCCAGATCAAAATGGTAGCACCAGGTCTCTTCCCCCGATGGTTTGCAGAAAAGATGGATCCTGGTCACACATGCTAATGAGATCTCCAGAGGTTTCCATCAGTTTTGCTTTCCGTTCATCTGTCAGCTTTTGCAGCACAAACTGGGAACAGATCTTCCGCCTACCCAAATCTTCCCGAACTATGGTACACACCGTGTCCTTGCGAATGCCCAATTCCACCACCATCAAATCGTAGAGTCAGTCGCTGATCTCATGACAGTATTTATAACACTTGCAAGATCATATTTGAGGTTCGGTTTGTCTCCAACCGTCCCGAACATGGCTCACCCTCAGTAGTTTCTTTCCCATCACCAAGGTGTTTGAACTAGTCGTAAACATTTTCTGCTCACAGCTTCCGTCCTGTACCCTTGCACCAGCATTTTATGTGTCTCCGTAGCCATTTTCCCCCAATTTGTAGCAAAATGTGTTCACTTGTTGCTCCATTGCACTGTGACCTTACCTCTCACATAGACTACATTTGACTACCTACAGCGGGTTTACCCTGATGGCCACATGTACTCCACACTAGGTGGCGCTTCTCAACGAGTTTCTGGATAGCCACGTGCATGCACGCACACCTGGCCTAAGTTGCCGTGGAGCTATCGGACATTCACCAAACTTTTTTAGACACCCGGCAGCTGATGAATCATTGGTTGTTAAGGACGTGGTGGGCGCCAACTCCTTAACAACCAGCTATTCGGTTTAAGGAAGAAAAAACAAAACAAAAACCACGCATGAAAAAAAAAATGCCATGTTCAAAAATGAAACCGCATAGGTATGAACCTAGCCTTCATAAATCTCCCCCACTGCAGCAGACCACTCTGGTGTGAATGAGTCATTAGTGGTAGTGGGGCAGGACTTTAAAAGAAACATTACGAAAGTAAAGTCTTGATGGGGTCTGTGCAGGAATAAATCACAAAATATATTGTCCACTTGGAAGTCTACCTTTTTTTTGCCTTGGTAACAGACTTCATATCCGAAGAAGCTGTGGTAATTCAAGGAGTGCAGAATAATAAAGAAAGCCTCATTATATTTCTCAGGAGAGGTTACCTATGATGATTTTTCTTATTAAAACCTCTAGATGCCTGCCGGTCATGTACACTGGCCTTAATACGAGTAGATTCATGAAGCCAATAAGTAGGCTGATTGGCAAGTCAGAGAGAAGTTAAAAGTCCTTAATGTGCACACTTGTGAAGGGTCATTGATTGAAGTACAAAATGACCACCAAGCAATATTTTCTGAAACAAAGGGCACTTCACGGTTTTCCTTATGCCGGTTTTCATCTTTTCCTAGCAAATGGATCATATTAATTGCCGAACTGAAATAGGGTTAATCTGCGGCCTGTCAGGATTTACTCAAATATCCTGTTTCCTCCCACACTCCAAAGGCATGCTGTTAAAATATTTGGCTCCTGTCTAAATTGGCCCTAGTATATGTAGGAGTGCAAGTTCAGGACCTTAGATTGTAAGCTCCTTGAGGGCAGGAACTGATGCGACTGTACAAGATCTATATGTGAATTGCTGGGTAAATGGACAGTGCTATATACAGTAAGTATCTGTAATAAATAAATATGGAAATAAACACTTTGTAACATGAAAGTCATAGTTTTAGGGCACTGTTTGTAAGTTTGATCTGTATTGTAAGTTTGAACTGTAAACTTGTAGGCAGAGTTTTTTTCTAAGCACCAGTAACATTGTGTAATTAGTGGTTTCTTCTTACCTATTGCAACATTTTGGCATACTATCACGTTTCTGTATTGTATAAGCTTCAAGAGTTGTGCAACTACAACTCTAACCCCTTATGTCTGGTGTTTTCTTTTCATCGGCCTGGAGTTTTTCAAGATCAAAGAAAATGACATTTACTAATGGAGAACATTTCTCACTTAGCTTGTTGAAGGTTTATCCTTTGTGTTTACCTTTTATTTTGAATTCCAGTGCATTCCAATGTGTAAAACACACTCAGGAAATTGTCTCCTTTACTTGTGATAAAGGCACTGGAAGGAGCCTAGTGGGGGTAAAAAATGGATTTTTGTAAAATCTTACCATAAAATCCTTTTCTCTTAGCTCATTGACAGACGTAGTCCTCGGTGATACAGCACCTTCGGGTTATGTTGCCTCCACAGGAGCAGGACTAGACAGGAAATAAAAATGCTCTGGCCACACCCCAGGGGCAGTCCCCGAGGGTATATCCTCTCTCTCTCTCCGCCACAGCAAATCAGTTATGTCACAAAAGCAGTGCTTAGAGAATTTAACCCAACCCAACTCAAACACAATGCGGGGACTACGTCTGTCAATGAGCTAAGAGAAAAGGATTTTACGGTAAGATTTTACAAAAATCAATTTTTCTCTATCGCTCATTGACAGACGTAGTCCTCGGTGATACAGCACCTTCGGGAAGTCCCAGAGCAGTATCACAA
Source organism: Pelophylax lessonae (assembly GCF_965119305.1). Lineage (NCBI taxonomy): Eukaryota > Metazoa > Chordata > Amphibia > Anura > Ranidae > Pelophylax > Pelophylax lessonae. The sequence continues at coordinate 310,369,404 of NC_138772.1, read as the reverse complement.
ATGAGGGGTGGGAGAATGGAAATTAAATCCCAATCTAGAAGGCCCAACCGGTGCCAACTAGAAGTTTACAATGCTCATCCTAAACGATGAGACTCAACAAAAAGAAATTTTTCAAACAGAAAAAAACCCTCGAGGTAGACCACCGGTCTCCTCAAATTGCGGCCTGCAAAACCTTGCGGCCAAATGAGGCATCCGCCGATGCCATCACATCAATTTTATAAATTTTGTAAAGGTATGTACCGACGACCAGGTGGCCGCCTTACATACCTGGACCACTGAAGCCTGATGGCGAAAGGCCCAGGAAGTACTGAGCGCTCGAGTGGAGTGCGCCCTAACAGGGAACGGAGGACTCTGACCCTTAATAGAATAAGCCTGTACCACCGTCTGTCTAATCCATTTGGCAATAGTCGCGGCAGATGCAGGCAACCCCTTTCTGGGGCCATCCGTGATCACAAAAAGTGAATCCGTCTTACGGAATGATTCCGTAGCTTTCAGGTATACCCTGATTGCCCGAACCACATCCAAGGAATGCAACGCATGTTCCCGATGATGATTGGGCTGAGGACACAAGGAAGGTAGTACAATATCTTCATTCAGATGAAAATCTGAAACCACCTTAGGAAGAAAGGATGGCTTAGGATGAAGTACTACCTTATCCCTATGAATCACTAGGTATGGGGACTGGCATGATAATGCAGCCAGTTCTGACACCCTGCGAGCAGAAGTGATAGCCACCAAGAAGGCCACCTTCTGGGATAAAGTAAGCAAGGGAATCTCCCTGATGTTTTCAAAGGGAGGTTTCTGTAGAACCGACAAAACTAAATTAAGATCCCAGGGCGGTAAGGGCGCGCGGACTGGTGGAGCCAGGTGCCGCACCCCCTGGATGAAATTCCGCACCAAGGACTTGGTAGCTAAAGGTTTCTGAAAGAAGATTGCTAATGCTGAAACTTGACCCTTGATGGTGCTCAAGGCTAGTTTCTGCTCAACCCCTTTTTGCAAAAAAGCCAATATTCGAGTCACCGAATAGGTACGTGGAGGAAATCCTAAAGATTCGCACCACGCAATATAAGTCTTCCATGTGTGATAATAGACCTTGCTGGAAGTCGCTTTCCTTGCTTTAATAAGGGTAGGAATGACTGAAGCTGACAACCCTCTGTCCTTCAGTACTTGGGTCTCAATGGCTAGGCCATTAAAACCAGCGACTGTAAAGCACGATGGTAAATTGGTCCTTGAGACCACAGACATTCCCTGAGACGAAGTTCCCACGGAACGTCTGTGACTAGCATGTCCAAGTCGGCCAGGCCGGCTTGACGAGGCCAGCCTAGAATTTCTAGGACCACTGGCGCTGACTGGATCTGAACCAGGCGTCCCTAGAGCTATCTGGCCCCGACCATCCGAGAAAGTCTGGTCATTTTTTGTTCCCACACATTTATCAGATACCTGATTCCTATCAGGAAGGGTGATCTTTTCTGGTTGAACCTCAGGGACCGAAGTCACCCGGCTAGAGGCTTCTTGGTCTGTCTGGTCAACCAGATCCGATTCCTGTGGGGAATAGAGACTAATCTTAGGAAAAGGTAAAGGAAAAGATCTATTCAGGGAACGGTGACTACCGCTCCCTGTAGTACTTAAATGTTGGAAGGGAAGAATCACACCGGTAGTGGTAGTCGATGCTCGATCTAATGTCCTGAATACCGGTGAAAACGTCCCCCCACCCTCAACCCGGGTGGGGGCGCACCTTCAGGCTGTGTAATCCTTAGCTTCGGGTTTGGCTGAGTCGGTCCTCTGTTTGTCCGACCAGCCTTTCTTGAACCCTCCTGGAGGAGTCTCGCCTTTCCTGCTTGTTCCAGCCGGGCGTACGAACACTTTATGGGCGGTAAAGAAAGGTCCTCGCTTGTTGCGAGGTCCCTTAGCTTTAGCAGCCTGTGGCAAGAAAGTGCTCTTGCCCCCAGTGGCATCCTTAATAATTTCATCTAGGGTGGCCCCAAATAGACGATTCCCCTGAAAGGGGAGATTCGTCAAGGTCTTTTTGGAACCTAGGTCAGCTGACCAGCATTTTAACCACAGCACACGTCTGAGGATTACCGCTGACATAGATGCATGCCCTAATAGGGGGGTAGCATCCAAGACTGCGTCACAGACAAACTGTAGCCCTTGTATAATCTGTTCCATCAAATCAGATGTTCCCTGGGGGATATCTTTTCCCCTTAGGTCTTGGCGTACCAATCTCGCCCATTCCGTTAGTGTCTGGGAAACTAGACCAATAACAATTACTGGTCTAAATGCTGACCCTATCAGGGAGAAGATAGTGCGGGACTCCGCTTCCATCTTTCGATCCACCGGATCCTTAAAGGACGAAGTGTCCTCCACTGGGATAACCGTGGCTTTATTCAGCCTGGAAATAGGTGGATCCACCACTGGTGGTACCGTCCATTTCTTAATGAAGGATTCCTCAAATGGATAGCGTCTAGCAATACGCTTGGAAATCGTAAAGGTACGCTTAGAATGCTCCCATTCTCACAACTAGTGCGTCCACCAATGCTTCTTCCTGAATTATAGCGGGAGAAGGAACGTCCTCCTCACTGTCTGAGGGAGCTTTACCTGAGGTAACAGCCCTTGCAGAGGGACCTGCAGCTGCAGTGACCATCTCTGAATCTGAGTCAGAGGTGTCAGATAATATAGGGGTAGGCGGGGGTCGCTTCCTTGACCCCCGTCCCTGACAGGCTGCCTCCACCCGAGCCACCAAAGACTCCAAAACTGCTGTAAATGCATCCATATTCTGTGCACCGGCGGGTCCCGTGGCCCCCTCGAGGGACACAGGTGGGGGAATTTGTGTGGCAGGGTCCATGATTATTCCACTTCCCGGATAATACAATTCAATTAAATAAAAAAACTTTTTTTTTTTTTTTTTTTTTTCAGACCCCCAGCGCCACAAAAGCCCCTTAGCGTTACCTGTTAGGGATCCCTATCAATCGAGAGAGAGAGAGAGAGAGAGAGAGAGAGAGAGAGAGAGAGATATAGACCCCCAGGCTCACCACTTGATGCTCAGAGTTTAACTGCAACAGGTTACAGCGCTGTCTTCACAAACAGGAAGTCTTTTGGCTGGCTGCCCAGGAAGAAAGGAGGCGGCTCCGCCCCTCTGCACGCCTTCGGTGCCTCCCCTAGCTCCACGAGGTGTTTGGATCACCTCAAACATGGCCGCCCCCATGCTGGAGACACGAGGCTACGCCAAAATGGCGGCTCGTGCGATCCAGCAAAAAAAATGGCGGCGGCCTGTACCGAATAGCGGTGTGCTGCAGAGCACACAACACCTTCTCTGCATGGGGATTTGGCGTGGTTGGCGGTACCGGCCCTGGCGGACCGCATGGCTGTTCGGAAGGCCTGCTATTGCTGGAGATTTGACTAGGAAGGCAATCTACATGTCCGTGGCTTCTGACTGGTAGGTACTTATTATTATCACAGTAAGATTCCCATACTGCCACTGATTACAATCTTTTTAACATGTGTACAATTAGATTGTTAGCTCCCAAACCAAGCCTCCTGGCTTTTTGCACATAAAATCACACTCAAAGTAGGGGGATCTGTGCCATGTTATAGGATAGAGGGGGACTCTACCTTACCATACAGAGAGGGGCCCGCGTTCACCACAAGACCCGTCAGGGGAAAAGGGGGAACATACTACTCACCATACCGGAACCAGGCGGGCACCAACTCCTGACAGTACCCCTCTCCACCGGGGCGGGAGGGCTGTCTACCAATACGGACGCCGTGACTCATGGTCCTTGGCGTTTCAGCGAGACGTTTAACTCGCGGGGTCAGTCCCCCAGTGGGACTATGTCGCGGCCGACCCAGCGCGGAGCTATGGCCTGCACGCGCTCGTAGGCTGAACTGGGGTGACCACCGGATCTCAACATCCAGCTTTCTTGCTTGAAGATCTCACAGGAACACTGGAGAAAAAAAGCTGTCTAAAAAATCTTTTTAAGAAAAAAATCCTGCCAGGACCGAAGATCCCAGCAAGGTATCTAGGTCCTTACTCCTGACTAGACAGAAAAAAACTGATTTGCTGTGGCAGAGAGAGGATATACCCTCGGGGACTGCCCCTGGGGTGTGGCCAGAGCATTTTTATTTCCTGTCTAGTCCTGCTCCTGTGGAGGCAACATAACCCGAAGGTGCTGTATCACCGAGGACTACGTCTTTCAATGAGCGATAGAGAAAATGTGCACTGCCATTGCTTACTTTGCTTTGAAAGTGGAAGTTATGGAATTAAGTTCATCCCCTTACCATTTGGGTAGTCACTGATTAGAAACAAGTATCTGTACATCTAGTGAACTGACGCATTTTGTGCCAAGACAGCACTTGGAAAAGTGTTTGAGTAGGAAGAAAAAAAAATGTGTGTGGGGTGTACCTTCAAGTGTGAGTTTGGAAGCATGTTTAGTCTTGCCAACACGGGGGTGTATATCTGGTGTTGACATTACACTAGCTACATTCTTGCCTCAGATTGTAGTACTTAAATGGCAGTAGAAGATTGATACAGTTTGAAGGTTTCCGTTTGGAAAAGCTTTAGTAAATTAAGAATTGAAAATCTGACTACACACTGCAAGCAAGTGTTGCCAAGGATTCACACTTACCTGCATCAATTAACTGACATCCCTAGACTGGATGTCCTCCAGTCATTGTACATTCTATTGGGCAATTTTGCAGCCACATTTGGGCACTACCTTAATGGTTGGCGCCAGGGCTAACTGCACCAATTTCAGTGGTTAAAAGGGTGAGGAGCGTAGGTGCCTCTGCCAAGATGCAGCTTCCTCCACTCTGGAACCAGGAACTATAGCTGAGAATTGCACCTGAGAACTTGACACTAGCTTAGGTGCACACTGGAATTGACTTTATTGTAAATAAAACTGTAAAGAGTAATATCAGTACATCCAACAGTACATCTAATGAACAGCTATCAAAACACATAAACATCCCACAATCATTTGGTAACAAGGGACATAATAGACAGACAGAAACGATAGGCGACTCAATGAACAATGGGGATTTACACCTAGGAGGCACACAATGGGGAATCATACAATGAGAGAAAGACACCATTAACAGAATATAGCAGGAGACCCCATCATCAGGTTGCTTTGAACAGATTATATTAACATCTATTCTGAGTCAAGGAGGGGGGGGGGGGCAGTCATTGCTGTATTGGACAGAGGCCCCAAATCTGTATCCAGGTCCTATGTTCCCAGAGTCCGTTTCAGCGAGACATTGACCCGTATCCAAAAGAAAAAACACTCCAAGCGCCCCCAAAGGCTAGAGCCCCCTCAAAAGCCAGTAGGCTCCCCTCCGGAAGCCCCTGTCCTGGTAGGATCTTAACTGCAACCTGACTACGCACTGCAAGCAAGTGTTGCCAAGGATTCACACTTGCCCTCAACAACAAGTTAGCTTCCCTAGACTGGATGTTCTCTAATCTCCTTATGCAAACTCTATAAATAGAAATTTTGTAATCTCACTTCAATAGGTCTATGCTGCTTTGTACATTATTGCAGCCACACTTGGCACTACCTTGATGATTGTTAACCCCAGGGCTACCAACACCAAAATTCAGTGGGTAAAAGGTTAGCATTTTAGAAACCATCATACATTTAAAATGGTAGTCATCTATTACAGGTAGCCAATCAAAGTTGTAATTTGTGGTTTCAAGGTTTGGTCCCAAAAGTCGCATTACAATTCACACTCCACATTTTCCTATGATAACAGTTCATATCTGTGCGACTTCAAGTCGCAGCAACTACCTGCACTACTTTGGTCCAACTTTTGTTCGACCTGAGGTCCATAGATCTCAATGTAAACCCTCAAAACACATGAAAGTCACACCTGCATAATATAGATGTGATTTATTAAAGGTACGCCAGCAATGCAAAAAAAAAAATATAGTGGGGTCTGACCACCTTAAAAGCACCCAGAAGATTCTGAGGCCACGTGGAAAAAGGTGTTTTGATCAGATGAGGCCATAAATGTATAATTTGGCCTCAACACCAATCAATATATGTATGGCAGGAAATCCATTACAGCTCACAATCCACAGAAGACCATTCCAACAGTAAAGCATTGGAGTTGGTAATATCCTGGTATGGGGGAGTTTCTCTGCAGCAGGCACTGAAGCACTTGTCAGAATAGAAGAGAAATGGATGGTGCAAAAACCCATCAAATTCTGGAGGAAAATCTGCTGCCCTTTGCCAGACAGTTGTCAATGGGAAGGTGGTTTACCTTTTAACATGTCAATGACACAGCAAAAATGACCACATAGTGGTTGAATGAGAAAAAAGGTGAAAGTCCTTTTGGCCTAGTCAGAGCCCAGACTTCAACCCCATTGAAAATCTGTTGAATGACTTGAAGACTGCAGCCCACAGTTGGTCACCTATACATTTAACTGAACTTGAGCAGTTCTGCAAAGAAGAGTAGGCAAATATTGCAAAGTTAGTAGAGACATATCCCAACAGACTAAAGGCTTAATGAAAAAATACTGACATAAGTGGGGTGATTTTTCCAACTCAGGGATTCCATTTATGATTTTTTTTTTTCTAACAGGATGACATAACATCCAAGTAAAAGATGTAACAAGTTGCACTAGTAAATACAGCTGAATGAAAACAAAAACAGTGTCTTTATTTTAGGCTGCAAAGCAACAAAATTAGATTTTAAAAAGGGGGTGGGGGGGGGGGTGATTCTGCTCTATACACATTGCCCACCATTTTATGTCAGGAAACGACTCGACAACTAAGGCGGAACATACAAGTTCTATACTTTTGAATGATAGAACAGTAGCAAGGCATTTCTGGGATACATATGGAGGTAAACCCAATGGACAGAGATAGGGCAATCTGAATAAGGGCAATCTGAATAAAATGCTGCCGAGAACTGAAGCTAGATGGATTTTTAGATTAGGATCTAGGGTCCCTTCATGCCTTTAATGAAGGTTTTACATTTCTTCCATTTATACATGAATACATAGATTATGCTTGCTGTAGTCTGATGTTTCTTTGTGTGCATTTACATTGGTTATTCCCTAATACAAGTATATACTTGAATTGGTGAAAGCTGGTAATAACGTGCAAAGAAAATTGGCATGGTACAATAAATAATAGTTTGCCAATATACCACAGGAGGGAGCTCTTAGGTAGATGGAGCTCCTGTCTGAAGTGGATATCTGTTTGCCCCCTAGTGGTGATTAAAATACATTAAAAAAGGGTTATTGGAGGGTGGTCACCTTCACTGCACAATGTTGTGTTTAAAGGCTAAGCTTGCTTTTTTTTCTAAAATCCAGCTCACTTATGTACCAATATATTTAATGCACCTCGGTTGCAGAATACACAAGCTTTTCTTAAGGCTTTCCCTTAGTCCTTGCTATATTTATTTCTTAAAAAGTTTGAGACTCCCTGGTTTAAAGGCAGTCAGAGGAACCAGTAAGACACAAGAAGGAGTTGACCAGCTGACCTCATTCGCACACCTTCACCCATTGCCTAGGTTTTCACAGCACCCCCAGCATTTCTCTAAGTGCGCATTTGCCTGTCTGCCTCAAGGTCCCTTCAGACAGATTTAGGATGCATGCAGCCCAAGGGACACCCCTGATGTAGTGCAAGGGCCTGCCTAATTAGATATCGAGTAGTTGGATAGATGGTGTGTCGTCCTATTATATCGCTTTGGTAAATCTAAAAGGAGATTGTACAGACTGTATAGTGTATGGCCACATTTAAAAGCGGTTGTATACTTCTGGAAAAAAAAAAACCCTGCAGGACAAAGGCATAATGAGCTAGTATGCATCGCATACTAGCTCATTATGAAATACTTACCTTAGAACGAAGCTCTGACATGGTCGTTTGGACAACGCTGAGGGAGCTGACATGCTCCCTCGGCATCTCTTCCTGGTTCAGCGCTGAGTGCCCGGAGCCGCCATGACGTCACGCGGGAGTTTCACTTTCCGGCAAAAGCCGGCAAGGAGCTCTGACGTCAGCGGCTGTATGCAGGTTGAATATCTCCTAACCCGTGCAGGTTTAGGAGATATTAATTGTACCTACAGGTAAGCCTTATTATAGGCTTACCTGTAGGTAAAAGTCAGATAGTGGAGTATGCTACCGCTTTAAACACCCTTTAAAATTACCTAGTTACGCACACCAAACACAGAAGCAGACACATTTTGCCACATGAAAAAAAAAAAGAAAAAAAAAAAAAAAAAAAAAACACAAATACAGTATTAAAAAAAGTGCAATTTGCACCACACCAAAATGTCCCATGTGATAATTTGCCACATGTAGCGAAGACCATTGAAATCAATGGGCTGCCTTTAGGTGTGGCACAAAAAAAAAAAAAAAAAACACACGAGCCCAAAAACCATGCGCTCCCACTACTCTAGGTGTGAATAGGGCTTGAAAGTGAAATTGGTGTGTTTACACAGGAACAATGAGGCTCTATTTACATCAGTGTTTCCAAATGCATGGCAAACCGCACAGAAAGTGTGCTCTTTTACAGCATTTCTGAATTGCAGCATTTCTGAAATGCATGGCAATGTGCATTGTGCTTGTGTTGTCTTTACATGTTAAAAGGCACCCAAAGTGCAGCAAACACTAAAAATTGCGGTAACGCACCATGTTCTGCTCAAAAAAGCTGAATTAGACTTACCGGTAACTCCTTTTCTAGTAGTCTTCCAGGACAGCCAATGAGACCTAGGGCTCCTCCTACCAGGACAGGAAACACATTCCAATCAAATAAAAGGCGTCGCCCTAGTCCTCACCTTCAGTATTCAAGAACCGTAGGACATCCTGTAAAACACACACCCACACACTATTATATATATATATATATATATATATATATATATATACACACACACACACACACACACACACACACACACAGTGGGATTTTCCCAAAGCACTTTCAAAGTACTAAGGGAGTACTAAGGGAGAGCCCCTCACCAATGCCCTTTTGAAAAAAATTCCAGAATAGATGGTACATCTGGAGGGGCCTGTGATTTTCAGTCATCCAAAATTAAACTTTCTCCACCTTTTGAAATATATAGCTCTCGTGACAGGTTTTTGACATTTAATCAAGGTCTTTGTTACCTTGTCTGAGAATCCTTGGGAACTTAGTATTTGCTCTTCAGATACAAAGCCGTTAGGTTCAAGGACCTGAGATGGGCCACCAGACCCTGAGTCAACAGGTTCTTTCTCAAGGGCAAGATTATTGGAGGCTTGGAAGCCAAGGGAGCGATTAGAATCACATCTGTGTCCTCTTGGAAGAATTTCCAGAGGACCTCCGAGATTAGCCTGACTGGAGAGAAGGCATAGCAGAGATTGAAAGACCAGGGGTTTGCAAAAGGCATCAACCCCCAGGGACTGGTCCCCTTAGTTCAGGGGGAAAAAAAAAAAAAACCTTCTTGTTTTGCTGTTTGTTTGCGCAGCAAAAAAGGGTCCACTTCTGGAAGGCCCCACTTGGCCGCAGTTTCTGCAAAAGTTCCTTGGGTTGAGAGACCAATTGTCCCGACACACCTGGTGGCGGCTGAGGTGGTCTGCTAAGACATTCTGAGTCTCCTTCAGATGAATAGCTGAAATGGAGGCAATATTCACTATGTACTGTAACCCCCGACTCCATGTACCTCACTGTTTGTTGAGGTACGCCACCGTAGCTATGTTGTCGGATCTAATCTGCAGATGACTTCCCTTTATGTCCATCTGAAGACCTCTAAGGCTTTTTGTACTGCCATGAGTTCTCTCTGGTTTGACGAAGTCTGAGCTGCGTCTGTGGTTATGCTTTGATACTTTAATAACCCAGTTTAAGTCCCTTTGTAAGGTGAAGAGGTGATCACCACCATAGGGTTCTTTTTACCCTGGTGGGAACTTTCACCTTCAGTTCCAAGGAATCTGGAAATCTGTCCCAGCTCTTTAACAGGAACCATTGGAGGGGACGCTGTTGGTACTGTGCACAAGGGACAGCTGGAAAACTGGAGGTCATGAGGCCTATGAATCCTGTTATGTACCTGATTGAGACCCACTGGTTGGTTTGTTGACCATCCATCCCAGTGACTCAAGGAACTTCTGAACTGTTTGGAGGTCTTTTTTTCTAGTTTCTGATCTGAATCCACCTCTACTAGGAGGTCATCCAGGTAGGGGATGATCCTAATGGACTTCAGTCTCGGTGGGCCTAAAGCTTTCCTCAAGACTTTGGTAAAGATAAGAGGGGCTGAGGATAACCCGAAGGTGATAGTGTCTGACCTCTGGTCCTAGCTTCACTGTAGTCGTGAGAGCTTCTGGTAAGCCAGGTGAATAGGGATGTGGAAATAAGCATCCTTTAAGTCCAGTAAAGTCATGAAATATTTCGGATACAGCAGGCTTCCTATGGAATGCACCAATTCCATGTGAAAATGCTTGTACCAGATCGAGAGATTTAAAAGTGCATCAATTTAAAGTCAATCGATAACTTCTCCGAGGGTTTTCTTATCACCAAACTGTGGGAATAAAACCCTTTGCCCTGTTCCTTCTGGGAACAGGTATCAATACCCTCTGATCTACTAAGGTTCCGTGGAGACTAGCTTGATCCTTGGGGAGACTGGTAATTAATAGCTTCTCTGGAAATTGAATTCCAGTCTGTACCCTGTGGACACTAGGTCCAAATTCAAAAGGGATTGATGTAATTTCCTTCTACTGTGGGAGGAAGGCCCTTAATCTTCTTCCCACTCTGCAAAAGGAGTCCTTGAGGTTTGGCAGGGTGCTTGAGGAGGGTTAAACAGGATGCTCCCATTACCCCTACTTTTGTGTCCAGTCCAGTCTTTCTTTAATGAATAAATCACTGGCTGGCAGGGGCACTTGAACTCACAGCTCTTATTACAAGCCTGGTAGTCAAGCCTGGTAGTCTATCACCTACGCCACCAAGCCTGCTTGGACACGGCCTGAACCTCACATGGCCCTTATGGTTTACCCCTGCCCTGAAAGAACTTCAGGTATATGGGGATATTTTCTTTTCTGGAATTTACTTTTTTGTCAGTAGTACGTTCCAGAGCTTCTGTTAGCCCGGGGCCTGAAGAAATGGTCACCGGTAAAGGGGAGACCACAGAGACATAGTTTGGAAGTACAGTCACCAGACCATGACCTGAGTCAGAAACTTCTCCTGCCAAAGCTGAGGTTCTGGCTGTCATTCTAACCGCCTCAGCAGATGAATCAGCCAAAAACACTCACTGCTAAGAGATTGATTGCCAGTGATTGGTAACAGGATCACACACACATACTGAGTTGTCTGTTCAGGGTGGTGGGGGAGATCGGTGTAATCCACACACATCCTCCTCCATTCATCATTTGTTTTTCCATAAGGAGGAACAGGTAAGGATAAACCTCACTGACCATTTATTTTGGAATTTTATTCCATAGTTCTTTGCTGTCAAAGACAAACCTCTTTTTAAATTTAAAGAAAAATGGTTTCCTTTCAGGATTTTCCCATTCCAGCTTGATTGTATTTTAGCAAGGAGCTGTGTATACATAAGATCATGCTAAAAAAAAATCTACGGCTAAGTGATTGGTAATCACCCACACACCCTGAATCGTATGTTCAGGGTGGTGGGGGAGGTTTGGTGCTCACTTATCCTCCTCCACCTTTCAGGATTTTCCCATGGCAGGTTGATTGTATTTTAGCAAGGAGCTGATTGATTGCCAGTGATTGGTAATCACACACCTACCCTGCTCTAGCAAGGAGTGTACAGGGAAAAACTCTAGCATTTTTCTTATGGATTGTATACATAAGATTATGCTTGAACCTTCTCTTCAATTTCTAGTGTAACATACACTGTTTTAAGCAATTCATCCACATCTTTAAGGGAAATTTTTGAATCTGGAACCTTCACAGGACTCTTTCCCTGGGTTCTTCCCCTGCTCAGACTCAACTGAGAAATGAGGGGACTCTGATTCTTCCCTTGTGTCGTCACCATACACTCTGTGTTGGACCTAAGTAAAAGGTAAACATTCTTTTGGGTCGATACATTAGAGTCATCTTTAACAAGATTATCAAATACATGTGCAGCACGCTTTTGCTCCATGCGGAACTTAGCCTCCCGCAAACTGCACATTTTTTTGGGGGCTGAGTCTTTGAAACTTGTCCTGAGCCTTGGTCTATAACGATAAAAAAACATAATTAGTTATGACTCCCAAATTCACCCTCCCACATAGTGTGTACAGGGTAAAGAAATAGTGCCCCCTTTTACCAACCCGATTTAACTTACAAGAGAAGGAAAGGGGAAAAGATCCTCACAGGTATATGCTGGAAGGGAAAATTCCCCATTGCTTACCTGGGAGGTGCCGGTGCCAGAGCCTGCCTCTACCGCCTGAGCGGATGCCGCAATCCATCCTGCTCTCTGTGGTGGTCCACAGCCTGTGCTGGGTCTTCACCTTACACCGGTGGCCCAGATATCTCCTGGTCGCGCCTTTAGGAAAATCGGAACTACTGTTTCCGGCGCCCGTGGATGTCGTCGCTGCGCCGGAAGTGACCTGTGCCATTTCCTGGGGCCATAGTGCAATGCTGGAGTTCCGCCCCCTCTGCTCGTGGCGCCAAATTCAAACTTGCAGGTTTCCCTGTTGAATTGGCGGTGTCACAGGTACACAGCCTGTGCTGCTCAAAAGGACGCCGCCACGAACGGAGAAGACTCTACCTGCAATTCCACTGACATCCACGGTCCTGCCCCTATGGACCACGAGATACAGGAGACAAAGCGGTAAGCCCCCATTGCAACAAATCAGTGTACCACACTTGGGCTGGAGAAGATGCATTCTTTCAATCCCGGTCTTTTTTAGGACAGTTCCATGAGACCAGGAGCTTCAGATCCTAGGAACATGTTACCCCACTTCCGGAGGAAACACCAATACTGAAGGTGAGGACTAGGGCGACGCCTTTTATTTGATTGGAATGTGTTTCCTGTCCTGGTAGGAGGAGCCCTAGGTCTCATGGGCTGTCCTGGAAGACGACTTGAGAAAAAAAAAAAAAGTTATGGAGATTCTCTGGGGCGATTGTTGAGTGTAGGGCTGTACAAATTCCTTTAGACCTATAAGAACTATGGAATAAGAGGAGACACCTGACCAACCCATTCAATTTGTATTAAATCAGACAGGCCCCTGTACTACATAGCTGCTTGTATGAGATCTAATTGAGATTGTACAACTATAGGAAGAAGGTGGAATTGTAATGAGGGAGGCGTCCAGAGTGGTGAACACACCCTATCACACAGTCTTCTGTGATGCAGCAAGGAAGTGAAGGGTTCTTGGAGATGACCTGACCGGAAGTGACAGCTGAGGAAGTGACACCATGCAATGTGAACCAGGGTGCAACTTATATTCTGTGGGAGGAACAGTAGGACCAGGAAATAAGGCTGGTAGAGCAATGTCCTTACTGAGATGGAATACTGAAACCCCTTTGGAAGACAAAGATGGTGTTGGGTTTAATACAATCTTGTGGTTGTGAAGCATGAACAAAGGCTCTTCACAGGAAAAGAGCTGACAATTCAGAAAAAAACCTGACCAAGAAATCTCTGGGACTACGCTCAGCCCAAGCAAAGCAAGATTTGTAGGTATAAGAAGTCTTCCTGGAAGAAGCTGTTTTCAGCAAGGTATGACTCAGACTCAATAGCCCACCCTATTCTTTTAAAACCTTGGTTTCAACCGCAAAGCTCTTCGAGCCAAATCTGTTATCCCAAGGTCCTTACACCCTGGCTATGTTGGGAAGAGGCCAGGGGTCAATCAGAGCAAGTGAAGCAGCATACTCAGTTGAGGGAAGGCATAAACTAGCCTGAACTGAGAACAGGGAATAACTAGAGCATCTGAGGCTAGAGGTAGAGGATCCCAGGTTTTGAATACAAACAGGTAGTTTGTTGTATCTGGATGCTAGGATAGCCACATCCAAAGTCCCTCACATTTTGCATAACAGACTGAACACATCTGGATGAAGAGACCATTCTCTGGTTTAAGTGGTGGCAGCTTGAGTTCATCCAAATGCCAGTTCACTCCTGGGATGTGGACCACAGCAGCGTATGGTTGACATATGCCATTGTCTGGCTCCACACAAATTAAGTGTCTTTGTCAGGATGCAGATCTGAACCTCGACCTCTGCAGTGTCTTGCTGTGGCTCTCCCCTGTGCCACTTGAGATGCTGGACAGCTCCCTGGCTGATCCCTTGGACAACCTTACTTTGGAGCTTTGTTTCTGATGAACCTTGTATTTCCCTACTCTTCCCATGACCTCTGCGTTTTAGCCATGTCTCTGCACTTCCTGTTTGCCAGATTGTTCTCAAAGTGGTTCTAAAGTCAGGTTTTTATCTTAAAGCGGAGTTCTGGCCTCAAATACCTTTAACTAAAAGTATCCCTATAATACTAATCCATCGCCCTGTACAGAACCGCTTTTCTAATACTTACAAGGTGTACAGTATTGGATTTTAGTCAAAATCTTACTTTTAAAAATGCTGTCTGAGTGCGGCCATCTTGGATGTGGGCATCTGAAGCCACATTGTAATCTGCTGTGTCCTTCCTGATTCCAGGGAGTGTTCTGGGAGTTCTTCCTGATTCCAGCATCCTGGGAGTGATGACAAACAGCTCCCAGGATGCAATGCAAAGGCAGAAGTGATGTCAGTGGCCGTGGCCACAGAGGGGGGAAGAAGGAGGAAGTACAATCAAAAATGCCCTTAAAATAAGGTAAGGGACCCCCGAAAAAAAATTAAAATGCTCAATTGTTGATCAGCATAGCGAGCACTCCAGGAATCACTAAAGTTGCAAAATAAGCCGGAACTCTGCTTTAATGCATTCTATGCATTAAGATTAAAAAAAAAAATGGTGTGCAGCAGCCCCCTTTAGCTCCTCGAATACTTATCTGAGCCCCATCTGGATCCAGCGATGTTGCACGAGAGTCTCCGATGTCTGGGACTCTCCCTTATTGGCTGAGACAGCAGCTGGAAGCCATTGGCTCCCGATGCTTTCAGTCAGTGAGCCAATGAGGAGAGAGAGGGGCTGGGTGAAACCATGGGTCTGTCTGAACAGACAGAGCAGTGACTCAGATCGGGTGCCCCCATAGCAAGCTGCTTGCTGTGGGGGCACTCGGCAGGAATGAGGGGCCAGGAGCACCAGCAAGGAATCAGTAGAGAAGGATCTGGGCTGCTCTGTGCAAATCACTGCACAGAGCAGTAAGTATAACAGGTTTGTTACTTAAAAGAAAAAAACAAGACTTTAATATCACTTTAAGCCAATATCTTGCTTCTTTCACTCCCGCCATTCACATCTTTACTACTACCCGTTTCCGGACTATGCGTCTGCTTGATTTCTACCTGCTACCAAATCCCAGCTTGCTCACTTCCTGGTGGGGAGATCCTAAGGATTGCAACCTGGAAATGGCATGCACGGAAACCCATTTCAACCATCAGGAGCTCTGGTAAAGGCCATCTAGTGCTTAGACCCTGCACTTCTGGTAAGACTCAACTACCAGAGGGACATATATTGAAGTGTGCTACATGGTATTAAATAGATGGGATTGTACCTGCGTTCTATAGTTCATATATCATTTGGAAAATTGGGTTGAGGTACTGAGGACTTATGGTACCACAAAGACTTAAACTCCATAATTTAAATTAAAAAAAAAAAAAAAAAAAAAAAAAAAAAAAAAAAAAAAAAACACAAACACACACACACACACACACACACACACACACACACACACACACACAACCACCCATAAGAAGGGGGATATAAACAACAACACATAGAACAGTGCATTAGTCCACTAAAGGCACCTAGGCCCTCGGAAATTAACTATACCAAAACACTTTAGACCAAAAAGATTCCTCTAGCATTGGATTGGATATTCATGTAGTTCACCCCCCCCCCCCCCCCACACACACACACACACACACACAGAGGGACCACTTGTCCGCCTCCAATTAACTCAACATGTTGGGGGATCCGCTTCATTAGGAGTACTATTCAGGAGGAATTAATCCATAAGAGAATGCAGATCATAGACAGGGATAACGGGTATATTATACACTGATATAAACAAACAACGCTTCCACCATCCTATGTGGACCCATAGATTCAAGTATATATCCCATCCTCCCTCACAAATATGGGCCCAAATCCAACCGGTGGGAGATATATCATATGGGCTGGGGTCTACTCAGTCCAGAGGTAGCAAAGCCATCTCACGGGCAAGTGTGGGATCCAGAAAAGAATCTAGATATAGTCTGGTAATGCTAATCTTCTCCGTTGCACAGGAAGAGTCAGGGTAGACCTAACCAACCTATAAACATATGGCTTATATAGCCTGTTATTTTAATGTAATCGATTATTATATTATATTCATTGCAATTGGAAAGCCCCTTATGAATTTATTTTACTATATCACCCCTCAGGAAAATACCCGATAATAACAATAATATTAATAAAATTCTTAACTGTTAATATTGATAATCGGGTATGTTCCTGGGGTGATATATTAATATATTATATTTTTTCAGGACCTGGGCTGATGTTGGATCATTTATTTGGGCAGGGGCTCTCCCTAGGATGTCTAGGTCTACCCTGACTCTTCCTGTGCGATGCGGAGGATTAGAATTACCGGAATATTAAACCCATTACTGAGCTGCTGTCTTGGTTAAAGTCAGATGGTGGTTTGGCCCATCCCAAGCCAATGTGGCAGTATGCCTTGAGGCTGCAATAATGGGCTCGCTTTAGGAGCTTACCAACCTAGGATACAAGGGACCCCGGTCCTATCCTGGCCCATGCATCCTACCGGGACCATGCTTAGAATATGGGAGATGGCCAGAAGCAGATTCCCGAGTCTGGATAGCTGTTCCCTTTACAACCCAGTTTCCAAACTCGCTGACCCTGTCTATGGACCCCATAGAGGAGTTACTGGCCCAGGAGTCACTTGCCAAGACACTTTCTGCTCTCTATCCAGACCTATTGAAAATGTATTCTCCTAAGATGGAAAGACTATGGGACTCATGGAAAGCAGACCTAACCGATTTAGATAGGGAGGACTGGGCGGGTTGTCTTGAAGATAGCGTTAGGCTACTGATCTCCTCAAAAGATAAATTAATTTATAAATTAACAAGTAAGATTTCTACACAGAGTGTATTATACCCCTCAGAGGCTGCGCAGAATCTATCAACGATCACAAGAATGCCCCAGATGTGGGAATGAGGAGGGCACAGGCATTCCCATGTTCTGGATTTCCTCAGTCATACTTAAGTATTGAACTGAGGCTTTAGAACACATTAACTACCACCTCCAGCTCTCACTTCTGCTTTCTTTGTTGGGAATCTCAGATGACATGCAGAGGCCTAGGTGCACCAAAACCCTGATAAAACTATTTATTTGTTCTATTATGCCAAGAGGGAAATTATTCTAAAGTGGAATGGCCATTCCTCCCCCGCCCCCCCCCCCCAATAGACTCATGGAAAAGATCTATAAATGCAGCTCTTCCTATGTATAGATTAACATACATCAACAGAAACTGCCCCAAAAAGTTTTACAGGGTCTGGCAGTTATGGACAGCTTAGCGGTTGGTGGCTGTTACACCCCTCACACAATGTTCTTTCCTTAGCCCTGGAACCTGGCCTATCACTCCTCACGGAATGCACACTTATTTGGGCTATGGACTCCCGGGTGGAGGTAGGAATTTGTGCGTTGCACATACCAATGTTATTTTACATGCACTTTTTACTTGCATCACTTTCTGAGAAATGGATGTATTATAGCCATTTGCACTACCTTCACTATACCTGAAATGTGACTCGTCATGACTTGTACCATGTCATTAGTCTGTTTGAGATTATCTATAATTTATTATAGTCATTACAATTGGAAAGCCCCTTATGAATTTATTTTACTATTGGAAAGCCCCTTATGAATTTATTTTACTATATTACATTAAAAGAATAGGCTATTTAAGCCATATGTTTAAACATATTATCTTTTCTGGATCCCACACTTGCCCGGGAGATGGCTTTTCTACCTCTGGACTGAATAGACCCCAGCCCATATGATGATATCTCCCACCGGTTGGATTTGGGTCCATATTTGTGAGGAAGGATAGGATATATACTTAAGAGTCTATGGGTCCACATGGGATGGTGGAAGTGTTTGATTGTTTATTTCAGTGTATAATATACCGGTTATCCCCGATCAGTGTATAATATACCCGTTATCCCCTATGATCTGCATTCTCTTATCGATTAAGTCCTTCTGAATAGTACTCCTAATGAAGCAGATCCCCCCACGAAACATGTTGAGTAAACTAGAGACGGACAAGTGGTCCCTCTGTTTTGGGGAACTACATGAATATCCAATCCTAGAGGAATCTTTTGTGTCTAAAGTGTTTGGTATAGTTCATTTCTAAGGGCCTAGGTGCCTTTAGTGTACTAATACACTATTCTACGTGTTTATATACACTATTCTACGTGTTTATATCCCCCCCTTCTAATGGGTGGTTGTGTGTTTTTTAGTATTTGTATATATATATTATTTTTTTTTTTAATATGGAGTTGTAAGTCTTTGCGGTACCATGAAAGTCCTCAGTGCCTCTACCCAATTTTCTAAATGATACCAGAGGGACACGTTTGTGTAATTATGCTGCTAGTTTGTGTGAACCTTTCAACTGCTATAGCTACTGGTCTCAATGCCTGATCCCAGACCATGACAGTCCTTTTAGAAGGGGGTTCAGTGTTGCTGGGACAGCCTGAAAGCTCCAAGATGTTTATAGGAAAATTTGGCCTTTCTTAACCCTGTTCCCTGAACAGTCAAGGATTGAAAGACTCCTCAATGGCAGACTTTTTTTTTTGGTTGCTCATTAAACACACACACACACACACACACACAGCCTTACAAAATAATCCCATAACAGGTGCATACCAAAAACCATACAAAATAAAGCAGGAGTACAAACCTAGCAAGAACTGTCGAGGAGCACGCAAACGAATTGCTCAAGACTGTAATTATATATAAAAGAACAAACAAGTATAGGCTATTCAATACCCCTGCATTATATCAGCCAAGCTCACCAGCAACAGATCATCAAGAGCATTAACAGTCTTCCAAGCTATTGTTGTTGTTTGAATAAAGTACTGTAAAATAATGAGAATGGCCTTTCATATGCTTTGTATGTATTTCGAAAGTCAAAACATGATAAAATGAAAAAGAGCAATGGTAAGTGTGCTTAATTACCCGTCACGTAACCCTGGTCTAGACAATAAATGTACAAGATCTTTGGATGGCAAAGAAAAGGAACAATGAATATACTGTATTTTCTGGCGAGTATAATATCTCCAAGGTAACCTAAGTATAAGTATTACCGGTAGATGCAATCTCTCAAGACGCTGGCTGTGTAGAAATCCTGTACCGGTATACCGTATTTACCATAGCTTCGGCTACATACAGTGTACCGTGCTGAGCCAATCAGGGAGAGCGATGTATTCCATTATTGAATGCAAAGCCTGCTCGGATTGGTGGAGTAACATCAGCCCACCTCTCTGACTCTGCCAATCCGAGCAGGCTTTGCATTCAATAATAGAATACATCTCTCACTGTGATTGGCTCAGCGCGGTATACTGTATGTAGCCGAAGCTACGGTACACCGGTACAGGATTCCCACACAGAGAGCATCTTGAGATTACATCTACTGGTAATACTTATACTTGGGGTACTTTGGAGAAATTATGAGAGATTACATGTATTACAATACTTGGGGTACCTTGGAGATCTATGAGAAATCTGATGTTTTTCAATGGTGTTGCCTTGCTTCGGAAGGGGGGGGGGGGTAGTCTTATACGGCGAGTATAGCCCAAAACCTATGTTTTAACTTGAAAATTAGGGGGGTCGTCTTATACGCCAGAAAATACGGTAGTGTAATCTATTGAGAATCAGCTGGGTAGGGGCTAAACCAGGAATTTCCAACCAGTCCTTCCAGATAGCCTTGTATATAGTAAGAATTTTCCAATTCTAAAAAGGAAATTAATTCCCCATTTTAAAATTGGGAGTGGTGATCCACCAGGACATCGACTCTTTCTTTGGTAGAATACTTTACTGGAGAGCACTTAAATGAAATTCGGCAAAAAAAAAAAAAAAAAAGTACAGACTTAAAGAAAGCCGCCCCCCCCCCCCCCCCATTAGACCTGGCAAATATCACTATGGGATTTCTTTGGGATCTCACTTTTAAGCATGAGCTCTTAGATAACTTTCTTTTCTGGGAGAAAGACCTTTGCCTGAGTGTATCCAGGATCAGACCCAAGTATTCTAGACAGATGGCTGGGGAGCAGATTTTTTGAAGCTGATCACCCAAGCCCAGAAGCATCTGAATTGTCTTGTCATTTCCTGAGAGATGTAAGGGAATTGAATACTTCAGGAGAAAAGTTGTCTAGATAGCTTGAAAAAAAAAAAAGTGATCAATAAATGGGTTTTACTCAATATACTGGCAATGACCAGCAATTTACCAGCACTATATATTAACAATGGACAGCTACAATTAAGGGCATACATTTAAATTAGGACTAAAAATTATTAGTAATCACTAATAAAGCAATTCAATCTAATTCTATGTAAAGGCCAGCAGGCTTCAAAGTATGCAAAGCAATTGGTTTCAAACTAGGAAAGGTCCCAAACCCAGTTGGAGCCTCTCCAGGATGATGGGACCCTTTCCACTCCCCAAAACTGAAGACCACTAGGGTCCCTAGTGAAATAGTCTGTAGTGCTCTGACACTATGGTGTTTAAACCCGTTATTAATGTTCTACATGAGTTTACCCAGTCTTCTTTAAAGTACACTTAGTACTTCTGATATCCATTAAAAGGGTATGGTATCGCATGTAATTAGCTGGTTAATAGCGTATTCCCTACTACTATGTGGTGCTTGGAAAGATATACATTTTTTGAGGTTAGTTCTAGCCTGTTGGCAGGCTCTACATCTCCTACATGCTAGAAACCCTTTCCCTTTCTGATCTAGACAGCTTGTCACCCCGAAGCCCTAAGTTCTGAGATGGGCAAGCGAAAGGTGTTAAGAACATTTGGGAACACCCTGGGAGCAAAAGATTGGTTGAAAGGCAATACAAAAAACCGGAAGTGATCCTCTGGCACTGCAAAGCATAGTGCCAGGGTACTATTAAGATCATACATGAGCCTGTGCTGAAAAGGAAACAAAAATGTTCATGTGCTGAGAATAAAGACCTGGCATAGTTGCCAATACGTTACATGGTCGTGCTTGTTTGCGTATATGCATGAATGTTTGCACTGGCGCACATTTTACACCCATCTGCTGCCAATCAGTGGCTGCACAAACTTTGCTGGATGATCTTCAGCTACCAGTACTCCTTGCTCCTGTACGCTTTGAATAATTACCTGTTACTGATCCGGATGGCCTCTGGACTTCTCTGCTGTCTGATCCCTGGTTTTAACCCCGGCTTGCTCTTGGTTACCCTTCTGCTTGCTTCACTGGATCTTGTATATCAGGGGTCTCCAAACTATGGCCCTCTTGTTTTTCAGGAACTAAAATTCCCATCATAACTAGTCATGTCTATAAATGTCAGAGTTTTACAATGCCTCATGGGATGTGTAGTGTCGAACCAGCTGGAGGGTTGTAGTTTGGAGTTCCCTTCTGTAAAATATCTTGGCTCTTTTCTTGACCATGCACCCGCCTACTCCCTGGCTTGCTTTTCTGTGTAGGACTTTGGCTCTCCATCCTGATTACGCTTATTTAGTATGGTACTGCTTGTTCCTCTGGTGCCACCTTGCCTGTGGTCGCTGCCCTGGCTTCACTACATCTGAGGACTACGGAGGTTCTGTCATCTGTTCTGACAGACCAGCTGGCAGCTATCCAGTTCCGCTGTACTGCAAGAAGCTTCCATCAGATCAACTAAATAGCACCCATGCTTCTTTGAGCCTAGCACTTGTTCTCACCTTTTAGGGGTGCTTGGCCTTTAGTTGCAAGGGAAGCCCTCTCACCAAATCAGCCTCAGACCAGGTACTTGACACATATTGCTGATGAGGTGGGTAAATGGGAACATGGCAATATTTACATCGGATATTCATAGATGCCATGTGTTCCCCTTGTCTCAGAGGCAATTACAGACCTTGCAGATTCCATGCAAAATTTTGGACGGAATTTGTGGAAGGATTAGACAGGTACCTCTGTTTGGCTTTGGTACTGTAAACAGGTTTGAGTAGAATCCCTTGAACTTGTCCTGTGGTGGTACTTGTACCACATGCACACTAGAAAGCAGTCACCTATTCGGGACGAATGTGATATGCCAGATATTCATATGACTTGTACATTTATGTCAAAATGTATTCTTGCTTATACAAAAGATGATAAAAATCCAATCACACAAACACCACCATACCCCATACAACATTGTATGCCCCAAAAATAAAACATCAACTGTGGCCATTGAAGGGGTGATATACCCAGACTGAGTGATTCACTAACCTGGATATCCCCAGTTGTCTAATATCTTACGGAGGAGATTAAAGATAAAGTGGGTCAACTGCTTCTAAAGGGCTGTGATAATTGCAACAAATAATGTAAACTCTCTGGGACAATAGGTGGTTCAGGGCCTTTTTGCAAGTCTGATCAGTGGTAAGGTGTAGAAGTTTTAAACTCTTATCCTTTTGAAACCACAGGTATGGGATATTTGTGACCCAGAGAGATGTAAACTGCAACAGACATCCCCCCACTCTTAGTAATGAGGGTATCCCTGCATTGGAGGCCTTTGTGGGCAAAGCCTTGTGACAAAAGGAAGGGCTAAACCTAGATTTTGAAGTTGAACCCTAGGTAGAGTGTGGTGGTGCTCTTGGTTTACAGAAGCTGGAAGCGTGGGATTGTCACCTTTTCTGAGAAAGCAACATTTTCCCACCTGTGACCTCTTATGAATTGGTCAAGTGCCTCGCCAAGACAGAGGTCTCCCTTGAAAGGATATGCATGAGAGGTGTCTTAAAGGCAGCTTCTGGGTTCCAAGCCTTTAGCCAGAGAATGATGTCCCTATGAACAGAGATCAGAGCCATTCTGGATATTTGTTACATGACATACTCCAGGGCATCTGAACAGCAAAGATGATCAGAAGACAGTGGTTGCAATTGCTCTAAAACCACATGATTGGTAACGACAGGATTACTTTAGTTATTAATTATTGTCCTAATACAGTTAGCACAGTTTGACACAGAAATGGTAGCAAGAGCTGGTTGCAGGGCAGAGTCTGCTAGGTTAAAGAGCTTTTGTCAGGATCATGGTGCTAGCAATCAGGCTAAGACACCCTCTTTGACTAATGCACGTGCGCATATGCATAGGTGTGCACATTTTTATGAGCATACAAGACAGACTACACATTTGCCCACACATGAGCACATGCATGTCCACTGTCCACTGCTGACAGCAACCTAAAAAGCTTCACTATTTCTTTGCTGTATGGTCTTCAAACTTGTTCCTGTGATTCAGTCCTGATGTGCATCCATGATCCTTTTACTGATCTGGCTTCATCTCTGACTTTGCTCTTGGATTACCCTTGCCTGCATGTTTGCTGTCTGCCTTTGCTATCAACCCCTGCCTGGATTACTGACCACATTTCTGCCTAGTGACTCGATACCTTGCTGCCTGATTGTTGCCAACTCCGCCAACTTCTGCCTGTTCCTGGCGCCGATTCTGATTCTGCTTACGTCCTGATGTTCGTCCATTTGGCTGTCACTTAACCAGATGTGGGATCTCACTCTTTCAACTGAACTTGGTGCATCCACAATGAATCACCAGCTGTACCTGTGCTCGTCCAATACAAATGCTCAAGTTTCTGCTCACAGTGTGTACAATTTGGCACTTGTGCCTTCCCTTCTGTCTCTTTCTCAACATCCAGGGGAACTGTGCAAGAGGCCACCCTTGTCATCTCAGACTCTGCATACAGTTACATAACAACTTAAGATGAGTTCAAGTTTTCTATCAGCATAATCTTAAATGTAGCAACCTCCTCAGTAGGTACTGTAATAGGTTTGTTCAGGACAGAGACAGCAGGGTCAATTACAGGAATAGCCCACATTTTTGAAAACTTTTTTAAAATGAATAGAGTTAATCAAATACTTTTAGCAGTTAAAATACTTCCAGGAGTGATGCAATAGTCATAGACTGCATATTGAATGCTCATGAGACTGCTTATGAACAAGGAATGTTTTGGAAGTTTGTGTCTAAGGGGGCATGGGGAGATGGAGAGTCAACCTGCACTATGCCACGGTTTTTGCAGACAGAGGCATTAGCCTTTTCAACATTAGCAAGCACTTTGTGTGAAGCTACCTCTTCAATACAGTGTTAGGGAGAGAAGACTTCTGCAGCTTTCTCCAACCTTTCCTTAATGTCCACTTTATTCCCCTCACTCAGCATCCTCTGAATGGCATATCAGGGTCTGACTCCAATTGAACAACGGGAGTAGAAGAGGTGGGACGTTTCCAAGTTCTGAGCATAGACAGCAGAATCAGGGTCATAATTGGTCAGAGGAATTGTGACATAGATGCAGAAAATTCTGTTTTTGTCAAACAGGCCACTTGTTGCATGCCTGAAGAAGCGTTAGATTCAGATGCCAAAATCAGTGTTAAAAACAGGTCCTGCTTCAGTGCAAGGGATAGATTGTTGTGTGGGTCTCCAGCATAGTTTATGTTTGCCGCCATTGTTACAAGTTAGGGTATTTCTCTGTGGAGTACTTAAAGATACAAAAAACCCTTGTGGTAAAGGGTGGGTGCGTGGTTGGAAGTGCCCAAATAGCCTATTAAGGGCTCCAAGTGGAAGTGGTGTTAAAACATGCGACTAGTGGTTTTCTGCAACACCTGGTCAGCAACATTAGACTGAGCTTTGAGTGTTTGAATTTTAGATTTTAGCAGCAGTTTGCACTACCAGTTTTTTTTTTTTTTTTGGGGGGGGGGGGGGGTTGGTTTACACCAATGCATTCCAAACTTTGTATTACACAATAACAGTCAGAAATAAAGGTTGACCCTGTTCTACCTGTCCGTGAAGCTGGACTGTATATAAAGTCATGGTGGGCATACTCCTGAAGAGGTCTTTAGGGACTGGGTTCCATAGTGATGATCTGTACAGCACCCTGCTATTAACCAAAATGTTGTGCCAAGGTGAGCACCCCGTGCAGAATCTGGTGCCAGAAGCAACATTACATGATGTCCCCACTGCATGGGGTCTTGGTACAGCTCAAGCTTTTAACTGAGGTTGTACTGCTTCTGTGTAGACATTCAATAGGATTTATTGAATTATAAGATGATAAAAAGGAGGTGAGGGGGGGGGGGGACGGACTAGTGAAGCTGGTTTCTTTGGAAGGAGAAGAGGTCCATCACCTACAGACACTAGCAAAAGCCTGTAGACTCGTGGAGTGGGGTAGTGTTGCCTCGGTAAGGAGGGGGGGGGGTCCTAAAAGGTTGCCAATGTCCAATCACATAAAAAGCACAAACCTAAAACCCACAGTGTAATGTTGCCTGTGTCCTACACTGTACAATTACTGTATTTTGGTTAATCTAATTCCTCAGAATTTCAGAATTAATTTATACCTAAAGCCAAAACCTTTTCCAATTTTGAATAGGAACTCATTAGGAAGATTTCACTATACTGCCTGTCCTGGAGAAGAACCAGGAAGTGAGGGGGATATCTTTCAAAACGCAAAAGATATTCCTTCTCACAGTTGTCATGGGAGTATCTCCATTGGAAGATTGGTAAAGCCAACTCAAGTTTTGGCTATACTATTTAATTTTCAGGACAATTAGAGGGTTAAATCTGACCAACTGGGACATAGACTGCAATAAGAGGAGAACTGGAAATTTGACAGAGGTTCTAGCCCCTCACCATCACAAAAAAAAAAAAAAAAAAAAAAAAAAAAAACACAAAAAGCCTTTAGTTAGGTTGATTTTTTTTTTTTCTGCCTACTTTTCAAAGTTCAATGCCACAAGTTTTGGTATCTTCCCCCCCCCCCCTTTTATTTTATAGTCTTTGACCTCCATACCTTCACCATGCTAAATAACATGGCAAATCTGGTGTGTGTGCGTAATATATATATATATATATATATATATATATATATATATATACACACACACACACACATACACATATATACACACACACACAATTAAATAAATTAAAAAAAAAAAACTTTAGTTATCCCTTAAAATCAACTTTGACCTCTAAAAACCCCAGAAACCAGTAGCAAGAACTTACACTGTAGGTTTTTATGCTTGATAAAAGGAGGTAGGGGGAATTTTAATAGATTTGCCCGATTTTAAATTACTTTGGTATTGTGGCCAGTTTAAAGTCCACAAAAGATTAATTCTTTAAATACAAGCCTTTATATGACTCTTACCTGTTATCACACTTTACAGCAATTACATTTTCTGTCCCAATGCCCAGGACTGCAGATGCTTTTTCACAAGAATAGTGACTCTGTAACATAACATGTTAAAAAATTCAGGCGAAAAACAAACTGTGGAACCTTCATGCAATGAACCATAGATTAGCAGCCAACTGTTTTATTAGAACATTATGTATTTACAATAAAGTTTTCACTGATCTGGCTGACATAAAAAAGTACCAACTACCTTGGCACAGTGGACTCAGGCATTGTGTGGTCTTAGCCAGTATTCACAGACATACATCCAGCGGGTCACAATAAAGCCATGACACCATTGAAGGTTGGAGGTGTACATCAGCTAATTTTAAATACTAAACCATATCCTTTCTTGGGAAAACAATTTCTCCCCATGCTTTATCAGGCAAGCTGTCTGTATATGGTGTGAATTTTGCTAAATTTCCTGAAAATAAGGAAAAACACACGACCTGCAGAAAGCTTCCTAGAATTTACAGAAATGCCCATCACTAAATATACCACAAAACGTAGGCAAAGGACTCAGGCTTGTTCCTGCAGACCATAGAACAGTAAAGAGTATATATCAATTTTGTCCTAAAAAAGGTTATACTTGTAGGATTGTGGTGCTAGGTTTGTTTTCTATATGTTGGCTAGAAGTCCTAAAGTTACTTCCTAGTCATTTGAAGAAACTGGCTTCATTTTTATAAACCATATGGTATAATAAAAAGGCTACATACATGTTCTGATGTAAATAACACAATTCTTGGTAGAGCGGCCATTCCTTTTGTTTTTACTATAGGAAAAAACTTGTATCGAGCTACTAGGACACTGTAAAGGTTAGAGATGGTACCTCCTGAAAAACAATATGCATAACAAAAAAAAAAAAAAAAACATGCTTACTCTGGGTGGAGAGATATAGCATTTTATAATTCTGGAAAAATAAAAAATTAGGATTAATAAAAAAATCACACACAAACTTTTAGAGAGTTTTAAGGCTTACCAGGTGAAAATATGCCATCCATTTCCCTTTCCCTCCATCCAATCAGCTCCTGCATTTTCTTGATTATTAACTCTTCCATAATTATAAATACAGGGGCAATCTCAAATGTAAACCTACAAAAAAAAAAAAAAAAAAAAAAAAACAACAAAATATAGCACCTTACAGGTTTATGTAGTAAACATGGGTCATTTGATCCCATGGTCCCACTAGGTTCTCTGGTGGAACTTTACTCTAGCAATTACTCATTCTTGCGATGGAGTAAAGTATGGAGGTCATTCTTCAATGCATGCACACCTTACTACTGTAGGTGATAGATTTTAGTTTCCCAGCCCTTGGGGAGCACTGGGACAATGTTCTCTAGAGGCTTCTGTAGCACACCCCACGTGGGAGCTGCAAATGAACAGGGACCTCCCACTCCTGCACAGCTAGGCACACCAAATTTTCCCAGGCATACAGTCAGAGAAAAGTCTGTAGCTTTGTTTTTGTTGTTTATTAGGGGATTAACAACTTGGATGGGGATAGGAGGTTTTTGGGTTGGCCACTTGACTTCAGAAAATTTTAGGGACAACTTCCTATATACAGGTATATACAGACTCCACTTCAACCTTCCTGCTGCACACACTTTGCTTCTCTCACATAGCTTCTGCTGGCTCACTCCTGGGGGAACTTGACAGACTCATCGTCAGTACAGCAGCAGCCCATTACAGGCAGGAACTCACAGTCCCTTAACAATAACACATGTGGAGTGACACCGCAAGTAACTTTTACCTTCTGCTTTTGTGGTCACTGACCCCAGCAGCACCTCTTTAGGTAATACCAGCCCACCTGGCATCAGCTGCATCTCTACACCAGTCTGCCTGACTGACTCTCTGGAAATTTCTCAGGGTATAGGTAAAGCATTTAGCCCACCGCTGTCTTCAAGGGAGACTGGCTACATGTGATAGTTCCTCCCCCCCCCCCCCGTTGGTCCCCCACCAGTGTTGACCTACTCAACTCTGTCCTTCGCCCCCTGTGCCTTCAGGAAATCTTCCTCCCTTTTGTCTTTGGCAGGATCCTTCCAGCACCTGAGCTCTGGCCCAAAGCAGGACACCCCTGCCCCCAGGCCACTGACAGCCTCAACACTATCTCAATTTTTTATCAGAATGCTCTGCTGGCATAGCCCATGTCTATTGATGCGGTAGTCTCTGCCCCTTGCCAGTCCACATCTGAACTGATTGGCTGAAGCCCCACAAATATTCATGGCCGTCCCTCCTAACCCCCACCCTCTAGTCCTAGAAGGTTCTCCAACCTTCCAGACCAGGGGGAGGCACCAGAGGACTGCCAAGAGGAGTCATCCAACCCTGAACTCCAATAACCCTGACCCAATTTAGTGACTTGGGTTATTCCTGGCCAGAATATACTTTGCCTCTCTACCAATACTAGTAGCACACACTAGAGGGTGCTACACTTATTTAAAAGACATGTAAATAACTTAAAATTAGGTAAAACAAGATGTCAGAACATCATGCCATCAGCTAGCAATGAATAACTTTCATGAAAGTAAATGCTGGATCTGCAACCTTCACCTCTTTTCACAAGTCACCCCTGCCGCCCCCCCTTTCACTACACCTCCAACCTCATTGCAGCTGATTCTCTGCAAATGAGAATCCCCCTCCCCCCCTCTCTCCGCCATTCTCTCACCTGATTACAGAAGCTTCACAGAGGTGAAACAGTGCAGTCTCCGCCTATCAGACCTGTAGCACAGAGCCACAACCTTTCACTCGGCTGCAGGGCTGTCTTTAATGCAGGGAAAATGGAAAATGGAGGAAGCTGCCCTAAGCCTGGTCATTGTTGTGGGGCCTAAAGCAGCTTCCCCTTGAGCCCCCTCGCTGCCAGAAGTTTTCCCAGAGTAGTGGATGCAGCTGATTTCCAATGGTTTGCCCAGGGTCCAATCAATATTAAAGACGCCCCTGACTATAACATCAACTTGTAGGGCAGGCCATAAAAGGCAAGCATAGCTACTAGAGGGTGCATAGCACAGGGAGACTGGGTATTAAACCCCAGAGACACAAGTTGCACAAACGTTAAAACTGATCACAAAAAAATTGTAGGCCTTTGGGAATCTGTAACCAGATACTACTAAACAAATGACTAAATAGAACTATACACATAGGCATATTTGCTTTAGATGCCGAAGACATTCCAGCATTGATTACATAGATCAAGCAAAACCCAGTACAGCAATATAGAATCTTATGACTTCTGCAACAATCTGCAGCTTATAGATCCAGTTCAGGATGCCACTTCCTCAAGCAGCTAGTCAGGCTTTGCTGCATCTATGCATGGATGTGGACAAGTGCAGAAATAAACATGGCCAGTCATTAAATATAGCGGTGTTCAAATGTGCACATGTTCCATTCCAAAAGAGATGTTTAATACCTGTTCCATGCCTAAATCCATATAGATGTCTAATACAGAAACGTTAGTAATGTTTAATTTAGATATTTACAGAAATATCTAACAAGCATTCAATCACTCGTGCGGGGTTTATAATAAAGCATTTAATCACATCTGTAAATTTAAGGATATGCAAGAATGGGGGGGGGGGGGCAAACAAACATGCCATTGCTACATACATGTTTGTGTTTGCAGTTGCTGTCAGCCATTCACCAGCGAGGCCAATCATGTCAAGTCCACTAGAAAGTTGGTTGAAATAACGAGGATGGCCTGAAGAGAAATATAAAAAAATAAATAAATAAAATAAATATGTTTAAATGTGTAAGGCCCCGTTCACATACAAGCGACGCTACTTCGCACCGCGACCTCCGAGGTCGCGGTGCGAGCAGCGCGCCGCGACCTCGGAGCGGCCGCCACGGACTTCATAACATTGAAGTCTATGGCGGTCGCCTCCTGGTCGCCCCAAAGAAGCTCCGGACCCTTTTTCTAAGTCGGAGCGACTTGTGTCGCTCCTATTAGAACGGGTCCGCAGCTTCCCTATGGGAGGCGACCTACGGCGACCTGTGAGGCGACCAGGTCGCCTCACAGGTCGCCTTAGTGTGAACGGGGACTAAAAGTGATCCTGCAGGACCCATATATAATGCAAGCTGCCTAACTGCAGAGAAGTAACATTGCACACTGCAACATGGTACAGCCTTACCATGTCGGCGCTTTTGCCAAGGTAATATTACTTGTTTACTTTTATACAATTTGGTTACTAAAATAAATGGCTAGTAACTGGGGAGGTAGCATGTTATGAATTGTGGTGCCCAAAGACAAGTCAGTTTAGTGCATTGAGGTGCCATTGACAATGAGTGGCATGTCAATGCGCTAACACATGTTAAATCTGTAAAAATAGGCTTCTAAGCCCTTTAACCCCTTAATTTCCACCAATCTAAGGCTTGCAACAGCTGGGAGTATTTACATCCTTCACTGCTGGCAGGATGGCCTTGGAGGGAGTTGGTGGGTAGAGCAGAGGGAGATCAGCAAACATCTGTTCACCCCTCTATCTAGTGAATGAACCTGGAAACAACAAGCATCATTCCTGGGTTCAGAACTGTGGAGAGCAGACCTCAATGTTTTAAAGTTCCCTGTCCCCATGAACACACGAATGTAAAAAAAAAAAAAAGTAAGAGTAGGTTACTCATATTTACGAGAATGGTGAGTACCCAGCCTTCATGGTTAAACTTTAAAGAGAGTACCTCTAACAGGTTTTTAAATTGTATCTCTAACAGGTTTTTAAATTGATCACCTATGAACAATTTGGCAGTTACTAAAGACAATACATTTTTTCCTAAAATATAAGTTTGGTAACCTATTGTGAAAATATCCTTTAACAAAATAAATACATTTACAGCTACCACCAATTTATTGACCAGGATGTCTGCTATTACATAACAATGTTTGGGTTTTTTAACTAATCTTCAGGCCTAAAATGTGCTACAACATGCAAGCATCTAGCAGTAAAAAGGGTCAATCAGAATGCCACTTTTACTAAAATGACCATGCATTAGGGGAAAGTAAAAAAAAAAAAAAAAAACACCACACTAAATATGCTGGTAAAGCCACTTTTTGTAATTGGTTATTAAAAATTACCTTTTCTTTAAGCATCAATTGTTTTGTAAAATTGAATGCAATATGGCACCCTGGAGGCATTCTGTACATCACTGATGTGTAGAACACTCTCATATATGTAATTTCCTGCATGTGTGATTGGCTCACTGATTTTTTTTTCTAGAAGTCTGTGCTAAAACAAGTATTTTAGGCACCCACTGCAACAGGAATTTCAAATTTTGACAAGCTACTCCCCAAGGGCTAAATACCCCTAAAGAGATGCAGATCCTGCAGAACAGTGAAGTGCACATGGGGAAAATAATCCTTCTATTCAATTTGCAAAGGACAAGGGAAAACGTATTTCTTCTGAGCAACAAACCTGCTACAGCTTTAAAATCCCTCCAATTTATATTGGTCACCCAGATGGGATTTTTTTTTTTTTTTAAAAACTTTACCTCCAGAAGATTTACCCCTTTTCCTGGCCAGGCCATTTTTTGCTATACGGCACTTGCACAGTTAGGCGACACTGTACTCAAATAAAAACGTCCCTTTTTCCAACTAGACATGTCGCGAACCTAAAATTTGCCGTTTGCGAACGGCGAACGCGAACCTCCACAAATGTTTGCGAACGGGCGAACCGCCATAGGCTTCAATAGGCAGGTGAATTTTAAAACCCACAGGGACTCTTTCTGGCCACAATAGCGATGGAAAAAAAAGTTGTTTCAAGGGGACTAACACCTGGACTGTGGCATGCCGGAGGGGGAGCCATGGCAAAACTCCCTTGGAAAATTACGTAGTTGACGCAGAGTCGGGTTTTAATCCATAAAGGGCATAAATCACCTAACATTCCTAAATTGTTTGGAATAACGTGCTTTAAAACATCCAGTGTGTGTATACGATCAGGTAAGATGTTGTATCAATCAGGTAGTGTAAGGGTTATGCCCGCTTCACAGTGACAGACCAAACTCCCCGTTTAACGCACCGCAAACAACCGCAAACAGTCCATTTGCAGTGGGTACAGTACAGTCTGTGGACCTGACACTCACTGACAGGCAACTATAAAAAATATATATTTTTTTAATTTGCAAGGTGCTGTGCCACCATATATATGAGTGGTGGGCACTGCACACTCTGTGGACCTGACACTCACTGTCAGGCCAGGCAACTGCAATTATAAAAAATATATATTTTTTTAATTTGCAAGGTGCTGTGCCACCGTATATATGAGTGGTGGGCACTGTAGTGGGCACAGTACACTCTGTGGACCTGACACTCACTGGCAGGCAACTATAAAAAATATATTTTTTTTTAATTTGCAAGGTGCTGTGCCACCATATATATATGAGTGGTGGGCACTGCACACTCTGTGGACCTGACACTCACTGTCAGGCCAGGCAACTGCAATTATAAAAAATATATATTTTTTTAATTTGCAAGGTGCTGTGCCACCGTATGAGTGGTGGGCACTGCAGTGGGCACAGTACACTCTGTGGACCTGACACTCACTGGCAGCCGGCAGGCAACTGCAATTATGACAGAGGAAAAAAGAAACATTTTTTAAACTGCAAGATACTGTGCCACCCGATATGAGTGTGGTGTGCACACAGTACAGTCTGTGGTGGGTCTGTGGCCTCTCACACACGACGGGCAGGCAACTGCACAATAGATATATAAAAAAAAACAAATTGACTGAAATACCAGCCCTAAAAAGGGCTTTTTGGGGTGCTGTCAGGATGCTGTCCTTACAGCAGGAGTGGACCGAGAACACTATCTAACAACTGTCCCTATTAACAGCAGCAGCACTCTCCCTGCTCTCACTAACACACTGCTTCAGAATGATCTAAGATGGATGCCGCTCTTTTTTTTTTTTTTTTTTTTAGGAGGTGGGAGGGAGGGTATGCCGATTGGCTGGAATGTGTCTGCTGACGACTGAGGTACAGGGTCAAAGTTTGCCTCAATGATGAAGTATAGGGGGCGGACCGAACATCGCATAGGTTCACCCGGAGCGGCGGACGCAAACAAGCAATGTTCGCCGGGAACTGTTCGCCAGTGAATAGTTCGGGACATCTATTTCCAACAAATAGAGCTTTTTAGTGGTATTTGATCACCTCTCTGTTTTTATTTTTTCTGCTATAAAAAAAAAAAGGCAAGTTTGGAAAAAAAAAAAAAAAAAAAAAAACACAAAAAAATAGAATTTCTTAATTTAGGCCATTATGTATTCTGCTACATATCTTTGTAAAAAAAATTCCCAGCAAGCGTGAATTGATTGGTTTATGCCATGGGTGCTCAACCTGTGGCTCTCCAGCTGTTGCAGAACTACATATCCCATGAGGCATTGCAAGGCTGACAGGTAGTAGCATGACTTCCAAAGGCAGAGGCATGATGGGACTTGTAGTTCCGCAACAGCTGGAGAGCCACAGGTTGAGCACCCATGGTTTATGCGAAAGTTAGTGTCTACAAACTATGGGATATACTTATGGAATTTATTGATTTTTTTTTTTAACTAGTAATGGCAGCAATCAGTGACTTCTAGCGGGACTGCAATATTGTGGTGAACAAAATCGGAAACCTGACACTTTGTGTAAATATGCGCTGTCACTGTACTAATGACACTGGCTGGGAAGGGGTTAACATAAGGGTCGATCAAAGTGTTAAATGTGTGCCTACCTGTTTCAGTGTTGTGTGGGGGGGGGGGGGGGCTTTTACTAGTGGAAGGCATGAATTGGTGTTAATGCTTTACAGGAACACAGGATCCATGCCTTCTGTACTGACAGAACGGCTATCTGTCTTGTTTACATAGGCAGACCACCGATCTGCCAGTGTACTGAATGATCAGTGGGTGCTGACAGACATTGAGTCCACAGGACCCACTGTGTAGGATCACTATGTAAAAGGACTTGTGACCGATACCCGGATGTGCAGGATCACATATCCTGCGCAGCGGGTTGTCCTGTAGCATTAAATGTAGCTATAGGGCAGTCTCCTGTGCTAGATATTTTTATAGATAAATTCATTTGGGGGTATGACATGATCCTTATTCACCGTTCTGTATGAATGGATAACATGCGACCTGGAGAGAAAATAGCCTAATATTAGACAGAGGCCGAGACACACAGACCGAGACAGATTTACTTTATACCCCCAAAAGAAAGTTCTAGTGGGCTCAAAGATGGTATGAAAATGTATTTGGTTACAGTGTTGCATGGAGTAATTGTCATTAAAACCATCATAGCACTGAAAGTGATCTGGGGTAATAAAGGGATGTTGATAACGCTAGTATCCCTCAGGACACAGCATTCCATGGTTGATGGGTGAATGGAAGCACGTAATAACTAGTACTGCACATTGAAGTTTCTCTTTGATATGCTTGTTTATTTTTGAAATTTTAAATTTGATTTCTCTTTTGTATATATATATAGCGGCCATATCTAGTAATGAAATTACACCTTTATTCAGGAGGTTGAAGAGGACTTCGGACATTCACAATGTAGTAAGGTATATCAAACTTACTCTGTGCGGGAAAACCTCAGACCAAACAGGAATAAAAATAATCACCATTCACTTACACAAAACTGAGAGGGGTATATGCAAATGCCAGGAGCCTAGCTAATAAAATGGATGAGTTGGAAATCTTAGTACATGAGGAGAACATAGACCTTGTGGGAATAATGGAAACTTGGTTCGACCCCTCACATGACTGGCTGGCCAATATCCAAGGGTATTCGGTGTACCGGAAGGACGGGGTAGGAAAAAAAGAGGGGGAGGGGGTATGTCTCTATGTCAAGAATAATGTAAGGGTGATAGAGGAGGGATATTACGGAAGGGATGAGTATGGAGTTAGAATCCATGTGGGTAGAACTCCACAGGGAAGAAAGGAGAAAAGTAATTGTGGGGGTTTGCTATAGGCCACCCAACCAAAGGGAGGAGGTAGAGCTTGAATTTATATCACTGTTGGGTAAAGTGGCAAACCTGGAATCAGTCATCATATTGGGGGACTTCAACTATCCCGACATTGACTGGGAAGAGGGGACTACACACTCACAGAAGGCCCGTCTATTCATGGAAACCTTACAGGACAACTACATGTCTCAGTTGGTGGATTCTCCTACTAGAGAAAATGCAGTCCTGGATCTATTGATCACTAATGACCCAGACCTAATCTCGGAGGTAGGAGTCCAGGACAACCTGGGCTCTAGCAATCACAGGATGATCACATTTAGCGTAAACAACAATATAACAAGGCAAGTGGGGAACTTAAGAACCCTAAACTTCAGAAGGGTAAACTTTCCCAAATTGTGCTCCATGATGGAAAGGGTAAACTGGGACCAAACCCTAGGAACACTGACCACGGAGGAAAAATGGGATTGCTTGAGGAACATATTAAACAAATGTATCTTGCAGTGCATTCCTATTGGGAAATAAATTTAGAAGAAACAAAGCCAAACCTGGCTGGCTAAACCCTAATGTTAAAACGTATTAAAAAGGGAAAAAAATGGCCTTCAAGAAATATAAAATCAGAGGGCACAGTATCGGCTTTCAAGCAATACAAGGAGGCAAATAAGAAAAGTAAATACAAAATCAAGATGGCTAGAATCAACTTTGAGAGACAAAAAGCGGGATAGTAAAAAGAACCCAAACATTTTTTAAATATATCAACAGCAAAAAAACTAGGACAGAGCATATTGCACACATAATCAACGATGGGAGGATGGTTACAGAGGACACTGAAAAGGCAACCGTGCTGAACACCTTTTTCTCGTCAGTCTTTACTCAGGAAAAGGAGGGGTACACTGACCACGACTATATGGTTAGTAGTAATACACAGGACTTGCCACTATGGCTAACAGAGGGTGAAATTAGGGAAAGGCTGGATAAAAGTAACAAATAAATCACCAGGCCTGGATGGCGTACATCCGAGAGTACTCAAAGAACTTAGTAAGACTATATCTAGACCACTGTTCCTGATCTTTGCTGACATTATGACAGGAAATGTACCAGGGGATTGGAGGAAAGCCAACGTGATACCGATATTCAAAAAAAGGGCAGAGGCATGTCCTGGGAAATTATAGGCCTGTCAGTCTGACATTGATAGTATGTTGACTTCTGGAGGGAATGAGAAGGGACTATATCATAGAGTTTGCTAAAGACAACAACATCAGCAGTAACCAGCACGGGTTTACAAATTGGCGTTCTTGTCAAACCAATCTCTTAACATTCTACAAGGAGGTGAGCTGGGAGCTAGATAGGGGGAGACCAGTGGATGTGGTGTACCTGGATTTTGCTAAGGCGTTTGATACAGTTTCCCACAAGCGCTTAATTTATAAAATAAGGACTGCAGGCATCGACCGCAAGGTCTGCTCTTGGATACGGAACTGGCTAAAAGGGCGTGTCCAAAGGGTGGTAATAAATAGCGCATACTCAGACTGGTCTGAGGTGGTAAGTGGGGTCCCCCAAGGCTCAGTCCTGGGACCAACCTTGTTCAATTTATTCATAAACAGCATTAAGGAGGGGGATCAGTAGCTCTATATCAGTTTTTGGAGATGACACAAAATTGGGCAGGGCAATAACTGCACAGCATGAAGCAGATATCTTACAGCATGACCTGGACAAAACAGCGGAGTGGGCAACGACATGGCAAATGAGGTTTAATGTGCAGATGTGTAAGGTTTTACACTTGGGGACTAAAAACATAAAAAGCACAATACACTTTAGGGGGGGAACCTTTGGGGGGAATCAAAAATGGAGAAAGATCTAGGAGTCCTGGTAGAGGATAGACTAAGCAATAGCATGCAATGTCAAGCGGCAGCTGCCAAAGCTGGAAGAATATTTGCATGGCATGCATAAAGAAAGGGATGTATTCCAGAGATAAAACTATAATCCTTCCACTTTATAAAAAACTCTGGTCCGACCACATCTGGAGTATTCTGTCCAGTTCTGGTCGCCGGTCCTCAGGAGGGATGTGTTGGAGCTGGAGAGAGTCCAGAGAAGGGTAACTAAACTAATTTGGGGATTGGAGGACCTTATGAAGAGCGTTTGCAATCACTTGGATTTATTCTCCCTGGAGAAGAGACGCCTGAGAGGGGACATGATAGCAATTTATAAATATCTCAATGGTGATCTCAGCATAGAAAAAAAGCTAGTCAGTCAGAAGGATTGCATGAGGACTAGAGGACATACAATGCGAATTGAGGAGAAGCGTTTTAACCTCAGGCAACTTGGGGGGTTCTTTATTGTTAGGGCTACAAGATTGTGGAATTCTCTACCACAAGAGGTGGTTCCTGCGGGTAGTATGGTGGCTTTCAAAAGACTTAGACGTACATCTCAAGAATCAGAACATTCAGGGGTATGAGAGATGATTATGGCCACATACACCTACACAGGTTGAACTTTTGTCTTTATTCATCCTCACCTACAATGTAACTATGTAACTGTGTAAACTGAATTCCATGGAATACAGCAAATATCCATTTAGGTAAAGCAGAAAAACCGGGTCAAATAAGCAGCCCCATACCTGTTTTAACACCATATTTTAGGGTATCTCTACAGTCCACAAGTATCTGCTCCAGAGGCTCCGGCTCATCCGACAGTTCCAAGTTAAATCCTTCCAAACCTTCCAGCAGCTGGTGAGGATGGTGGAAGTCAAGAACTTTGCTTTTCCCATTAAAGGTTTTTCGAATATGATTGAAGAGAGTATTGAAAACATCTAACAGAAAGTCTTCAGTATATCTTTCTCCATTTCCTGCAGGGAGTAAGTCTGCAAACCAAACATCCGAGAAAAAAAACAAAACACATAAATCACATCAAATCGTATTGCTCTTACAACTGATAGCATTGGACATTATAAACCGGTCTAAAAAGGGATAAATACATCAAATTAAGAAAGCTACTGTTAAGGAAAAATAGTCTGTTTTGACTTTTGCACCAGTATAGTCTTAGACATACATTATTTGTTCTTTTACATAATGTAAAAAAACTTTGTATCGTGTCTAAACAAGATAAAGTACAAGCATTTCATATAAAATTAGTTAAATACAAAAAAAAAAAAAAAAAACACCTGCTCTTGCCAAGAAATACAGGGAACTCCCTTTGGGTATGTAGGAGTGAATATGAGCTATACGGAATACACACACCTTGTTCATGAAAACGCTAAATTAATAACAGAATAAAAAAAAGACAATTGCCAATGATGCCAGACACCATGTACTGTGTTGCCATTGTGTATTTGAATACAACCATATAAGATTTCTAGTATGAAAAAATTAGTTAAAACTCAATTTTCCTTCATTCTTGTGCTAAATGCAATACTAAATATGCATGCATTCAAATTAAAACTATTAAAATACAGGATCAGTTTGATCTGTAGGACTATCAAAAGAACATTTTTTTTTATATTAAAAAGGTTAAAAATTACTTTTCATGGAAGAATTAGTCCAGTCTTATAATGCAAACTGTGCATGCCCAGCATTTCCCCTCTTGGAAGATTTCCTTGAATGGATTCTAGTAGTCTAGCGATGGGTTTCTCAACCTATTTTCAGTCAAGGCACCCTTTAAAATTCTGCACAATCTTAAGGCACCCCATGCTAAAATATAAAAAACGAAACTAATAGTTTTTCATAATGCAGCAACATTCACACACATAGGACACCCAACGTTTGAGGCGATTTAGTCTTCCCAAGCAAACACACCTTAGCAGATTGGTACTAACTAGTATTCCAGTGTTCCTCTTATCCCTCAGTTTCTATCACTTAGCTAATGTGACCCCCAGTGCAGATGGAGAGGGACAGGGGACAGGCACACAAGGATGCTGTGCAGGTGTCGGATGTCCTCCAACCGATAAGGTCTTAGGCTGTTAGGACGCCGGCGGCAAGGTTACAATTGTGCACAATGAAAAACCTGTGATTTTTGCAAGAAAAAAAAGGCAGGTTTGTTTGACCCACGGGCTTGTATGCAATTGTTGGGCCATTTTGCCAAGGCATCCCTGAAGAAACCTGAAGGCACTGCAGGGTGTCAGAGCACATTGATTGAAGAAGGCTGGTCTAGTGTATCCCCAATTCTTCCAGGAAAGGGTAAGAAATTGGTGTAGAAGCAAGGCTTTGTCACTGGAACACATTACTGTTTCTTAGGCAGACCATACATGGTTAGATGGAACTAACTTCTGTAAAACATTTTCTCTTTTTATTTGTAGAATTTTTTGATTGTTTTTTCTTTTGGCAGGTATTATTGCCTGTGATAATTGAACAGATTGTATTACTTTTGAATTCTGGATTTGAACCATTGTGGGGATAGGTTTGTCTCTCTTTGTGTGGCCATCTCGGGCGGTTGGATATATGGGGGGGCCACCCTGTTGCAATTGCGACCCCATATGGGCACCCAAGGTGCCCCCTGTCTCTTTCAATCTTTGTCCCCGATTGGAGCGGGGGGTCACTGTTTTTCTGTCTGACTGCCTTAAAAGGTGATACCTTTATCAACATCGTTTAATTCCATGTATATTTTTTTACTGGAATTTTCTGACTAAATTAAAGTTTTCAAAAAATATATAGGCTAACAATTCATTAACTGATTCTGGAACGATATAAAACTATATTCATATTTTTTTGATATGCTTCGTTTCGATCAATTGGTTCGATATCTTTTTTAAGAATCGTTAATTAATTATCAATGGAGTAATTTCATTGATTACTATATTTTTTCGTTATGAATAAATTAATTGAGGACCTTTTCCAATTGATTTATATGCCTATAATATGGGATTATATCCAATCCTTACCGTTTGCCTACTATAAATTGTACATCTCTGTATATTGCCCATACTTTTGCCCATAAACAACATGGTAATCGCTAGATCTGAGGCTCCACTGTGTTGACTTCCGGGTTGAAAGTAACCATGTGACGCTGCCGTCCAATCGCGGCATGCGCCGTTCGTAGGGTTCATCCGGCCAGCTGACAGCACTTTGCTCTCACTCTGGCGGCGACGTTAGACGCCGCCGGAGTGGAGGAGATATTTAAATGCCAGCACAATCACCCACAGTCTTTCTGAACTGTTGGGGAGAGAGAAAGGAGCTCGTGGATGAGGTAATGGAGGACTTTCTATACTTCTTTGTATATCGATCAGCCTGTTTGGCTGACCTCTGCTGCTTTTCAGCATTTATATTGGATTGAGCCTACAGAGATTATCTTCTTATTTGCAGGCTTTATTATCGGTTGACTCTGGAAGTATCTTCTCTGTGGATACCTATCTCCACCTACCTATACCATAGGAACTTGT
The DNA here is from genome assembly GCF_965119305.1 of Pelophylax lessonae. Classification (NCBI taxonomy): domain Eukaryota; kingdom Metazoa; phylum Chordata; class Amphibia; order Anura; family Ranidae; genus Pelophylax; species Pelophylax lessonae. The sequence continues at coordinate 310,328,721 of NC_138772.1, read as the reverse complement.
ACCTAGTAATTAAACCAGCAACAAGGTAAATAATGATTCACAATAGGTGTGTTTTAATGTGCAACATCAATGGAGATGATAATAACTTTGAATGAAAATCTTCTGATTTTCCTTTCCAAAATGAAGATATTAATGGTCTTTTTGATAATATCTTTATGTAGGACTCCCGATTTGAAGTGCAGCATTCCTACTTCTAGAAGTTCATCTTTACTCTATTCATGGTGTATGCTACATACCAGATTCACTCCACCAAATTTAATTTATGGTAAATAAGGCATTGCTTGCATTTTATGATATAAATTTTGTCATTTAGTCAGTGAATATATTCCAACTGATTCTTTTCATTTATTGTCCTTTAGAACATATAGCTGGATGCCGTGTAGCTGTGGCCTAGGACAAACCTATGGATTTTTTAAAAAGGTCTAGTTATCGCCTGCATACTCCTTGAGTAATTTTTTGATCCTTCAGATTCATACTCTGAAGTTGAAGGGTAATTACCATCAATATTTATCCTATAGAACTAATATGTCAATTTAGAAGTCCTCTTGGAAGTAAATTCCTCAATTTCCTCATTCCCTCAGTCTCCTCATATTTCTTTGGCTTGGCTCGTGTCTGCTCTATGGTGTGATGCATGTCTAGCGGGTGACCCCGCCTCTCCTCCCTCCTGGGGGCCAATTCCATCCACAACCTTCCCCAACATTTACGTGGTTCAAGTCCTTTTTGAGGTACACCTCTTTTTTCTTCCTTTGCCGACTGTAAACTTCATGAATTGTACCATGACGTATATTCAGTAATTGTTTTTTTTTTTTTTAATATAATACAATCATATGTATATATGTTTTTTTGATATTTTCACAATATTTCTTTATATATAGAATGTTCACTTGTGATTGATGTCCGTCAGACTCCTGAAGAAGCCATTTTGAAGATGGTGAAACATGTAGAGCAGACATAATCAAGTGCTTTCTTGTTGCTTTTATACATTCTTTTAAAATTGTCCTGTGTAAATTTTTGAATAAATTTGTACTTTTATGAAAAATGAATTTTTTCTCCATCATATATATATTCATTAGCACCTCTAAAGTCCCACTACCCCATCCATTTGTTTTTTGATTACCATATAGGGATGTGGTGCATTAATTAAACTCAATCTCTAGCAATATACTCTATTTAAATGGAACTAGCCGAGATTCCAACGTGTGTATAGGCAGGCTAAATGTACCAAGTTAATTGATCAAAACTATGTGTGTACAACCACTATACTGGGTATTACCTGCAAACATCGCTAGTGGCTGCTATAGCCACTAGCAATGATCACCATCTTCTCCCTCCACTAGAAAAAACTATTTTGCTCGTTTGTGAACATTTCATTAGCATAACACCTTCAAAGCCACTTCACTGGGGTCATTTTTACACTCTACAGTGAAATGACTGTTTACAGATTTATATTCAAGCTATACCCAACATTATTTACCCAGAATAAAGCAGAGTTCCACCCAAAAGTGGAAGCTCCGCTTATCTGCTTCCTCCTGCCACATTTGGCACCTTTCAGGGAGAGGGGTACCCATCCCCACTTCCGTGAGCCCCCTCAGTGATGAGGTACCTCGGAAGTTTAGCCCCCACCTTCTTCCACGGCCGAGCCAGTTAGAAAGCACAGCACGCTTCGCACATGCGCAGCGGGGAACTGGCTGCAAAGCTTAGCTGCCAGTTTCCCTTACCATGAATGGCGGCAGCAGCACCCGAGAGCTGATCTGAAAATCGGCTGGGGTGCTGACATTGCGTAATCCCTGGACAGGTAAATGTCCTTGTATTAACAGTTAACTACAGTATTTGTAGCGGACTTCTTATTTTGTGGGGAGACTGTCCCCTGCAATATAAACAGTCCTGCTATAAGTCACTGATCCTATATAAAACAGAGGGCGCACGACCTACAGCATTATCCTGAGACATAATTTATTAGATAAAAGCACGGTAAGGAAGGCACTCACAAAGACAGCAAGAAATTGCGCATAACAGATCGCTGTACATTCAATCCAATGTATCAATACGTATGGGTGTAACAGTCACCGAAGACCCCGTGGGCTGACGCGTTTCGAGGAATTCCTCTTCAGAGCCACCGAGGTGGCTCTGAAGAAGAGGAATTCCTCAAAACGCATCAGTTCACGGGGTCTTCAGTGACTGTTACACCCATACGTATTGATACATTGGATGGAATGTACAGTAATCTGTGATGCGTCATTTCTAGCTGTCTTTGTGAGTGCATTACTTACCGTGCTTTTATCTAATAAATTATTTGTCTCGGGATAATGCACTAGGTTGGTGCGTCCTCTGTGCGTTTTATATAGTTGCAGTGTTAGACTCCAAGTCTTTGAGGGCAGCAAGACCGTGGTTACCCGTTTCTGAGAGTAATGAAGACCTAAAGCACATCCATCTGGAGGGGCCATTTTCCTAAGCGCAGGAGGCAATGTGTGTGTGTGTGTGACTGTTTCATAAGTCACTGATCACCACCAATACAAATAAAAAATATCCCATAGTTTGTAGACTAACATTTGTGCAAACCAATCAGTATACGCTTTTTGGTATTTTTTTTTTTTTACCAAAAATATGTAGCAGAATTCCATACAAATTTATGAAGACATTTTATTATTTTTTTTTTTTTTTACATTTTTTATTGGATATGTTCTATAGCTGAAAGTAGAAATATTGTTTTTTCTTCAAAATTGTCAATCTTTTTTTTTTTATAGCGCAACAAATAAAAGCCGCAGTGATGATCAATAACACCAAAAGAAAGCTTCCATTTTTTGGGGAAAAGGACAAACTTGGTTTGGTACAGCATCGCATAACTGCACAATAGTCAGTTAAAATGATTGCAAAAAAGTGCCTGGTCATGAAGGGGGGGTAAATATGTAGAAGGAACTTGGCAGGTAGGTTCTTCAAAACATTTTGGAGAACCAACCACAGATCTTCTGTGGATGAAAGCTGCCTCAAATCCTTTGGTCTCTTCATTTAATCCAGACAGACTTGATGTTTGAGGTAAGGTTTCTTTGGGGGCCAAACCATCACTTGCAGGACTCCTTGTTCTTTATGCTGAAGATAGTTAATGGGATTGGCTGCATGTCTGGGGTTGTTGTCCTGTTGTATAATACATTTGAGGCCAATCACATGCCTCCCTGATGGTATGGCATGATGGATAAGTATCTGCCTGTATTTCTCAGTATAGAGGACACATTGATCCTAACTAAATCTCCAACTCCATTTGCAGAAATGCAGCCCCAAACTTACAAGGAACCTCCATCATACCTCATTGTTGCCTGAAAACACTCATTATACCACACTCTCCAGCCCTTTACAAACTGCCATTTGCTAGAGTCAAATATTTAACATTGTCTCAGTCCAGAGCACCTACTGCCATTTTTATGCACCCAGTTCCTAGGTTTACGTGCATATTTGAGTCGCTTAAGCCTTGTTTCCATGTCCTTTGCTCAAAAACATAGGAATGCAGAAAATGGCAGCAGGTGCACAAGACTGAGGAATCAAAATTTTAATTTTGGCAAAATGTTCTCAGCATAGGCACGTGGATAAAAAGGACACAAATTTAAATGCATTTTAAAGCAAGTTGCCTGGATTAAGCTACCATTGGCCTGGATCAAAAAGAGAATCATGTAAATAGAGGCATGTCACAAATTCCAATGTACATGCTTTTTCAAATCATGAATTCAACATGTGGAAGCCATTGATAAATATGGCAGCAAGCTAGATCAGCATTGGCAGCCTACACATTTCGATTTGGTGCAGATTTCTTTTGAAAGCAATAAGCAAGCTTCAAATGGAAAAAAACATTTACTGCCTGATGTGGTTTAGTGTAGCAGGAAGTCTGAAAACTTAACATAGCAGAATCATCCCATAAAGCTAGGGAATGTGATCAATTCAAGGGTCCCCTCTGTACTATCCAGCCACCACCATATTTTGATAAAAGGAAAAGTGATGAGCTTCTTAGGCTCAATGGTATACTGGTAACTATACTCCCTAGCTCACTAGCCTAAGATCATTTGTGCACCTTTTTTTAGAGCCATGTTTGAATGACAATCCAACTGTTCTAGCTTATTGCAGTTTTTAGGGTAATTCAATTTTTATATACTGTAGCTGCCTGACCACCCTCCTCCCCTCCAAATATAACATTTTCTCGTGTACAACAATTGGTACATCAAATTAGATAAGTTTACATGCATATTCCATACATCTTTTGAAAAAAAATAAAATAAATTAAACAATGCTAGTATTTTATACATAAAAGTATTTGGTGTAAAAATACAAAAAGCAATTTGATCTGGTAATACCTGTATTAAAAGGATCTATGAAGTCTAGGCTCAACGGTGCCTTTGTACACTAACAGCATCTATACGATGATCAATGTCAAAGCTCAAATAAGTTCAGTTTAAAATCATTTGAGGGGATCTAAACACCTCCCCCAATCTTAATTTGTTGGGACATCCCCCATGCCGATGTTTTTATGAAATGAAAATTGGATTTTCGCAATTTGATTAAAATTAGGTGGAATGGGAGAAATCAATTTTTGGGAAATGGTGGAAACTGTTGTAAGAATATGACAGGGTGCAGCTTTTCTGATGTAGAAGACCCCACAATAACCAATTTTATACTTAAGTGGTTTGGAACACACTGCTAATGAGCCTTTCCCAATATCTGAGCAGTTTATGGCAGTTCCAGAGCATATGTATCAACATGACTGAGTCACTTAACACGTGGCTCAACACGACTGAGTCACTTAACACGTGGCTCAACATGACTGAGTCACTTAACACGTGGCTCAACATGACTGAGTCACTTAACACGTGGCTCAACATGACTGAGTCACTTAACACGTGGCTCAACATGACTGAGTCACTTAACACGTGGCTCAACATGACTGAGTCACTTAACACGTGGCACCAAGTGGAGGTTCTCTCTTAAGAGTAGTTTTTGCACAGTATGATAAGTTCTGTGTATTCTAAAATGCAGTTCGCTTTACTTTACATACTTTCCCATTCCTTCTTGCATAGCAGCACTCCACACATTCTCTTGTTACAGCTTGAACTGTCCACTGTATGTGTTTATTATGTCCCTACAGATCTGGAAACACCAGGTGTCAAAGCAGGGGTGAATCCAGAATCTAGTCTGAGGAGGGGCACTGACAGAAAATAAGGTGTTGCGTATAGAAGTTATTTGACGTTTTATACGGTCCTAACCTTGTTTAAAACAGTGACACGTTTATTATTCCAGATTAGATTACTACATTACAAACAGACAGGATACGTTTACATATGTGAGCGCAACTTATGTTTAACCACTTAAGCCCCGGAAGATTTTACCCCCTTCCTGACCAGGGCCTATTTTGCGATTCAGCACTTCGTGACTTTAACGGACAATTGCGTGGTCGTGCGACGCTGTACCCAAATAAAATTGACGTCCTTTTTTTCCCACAAACAGAGCTTTTTGGTGGTATTTGATCACCTGTGCGATTTTTTGATCATGCGCTATAAACAAAAAAAAGAACAACAATTTAGCAAAAATAATATTTCTCACATTTTTTTTTATACGAAATTTCCAAAAAAAAAAAAGTAAAAATCAAAAATTTAACATTTTAGGCCAATTTGTTTTGTGCTACATACGTTTTTTTTTTTTTTACCAAAGTATTTTGATTAGTTTGCGCAAAAGGTATTGCGTTTACTAACTAAGGGAAAGATTTGTCATTTTTATTGTTTTTTTTTTTTTTTTTTTTTTTAACGAGTAATGGCGGCGATCTGCAATTTTTTTTTTTGCAGGACTGCGACATTGCGGCGGACAGATCAGACCCTTGACTTACATTTTTGACACTTTTGGGGGTACCAGTGACTATTACTACAGTAATCAGTGCTATACATATGCACTGTTACTATAAAAATGACACTGGCAGGGAAGGGGTTAACTTTATTAGAGATGCAGTGGCTATGCGTGTCCCTAGGGGCGTGCTTCTTACTGTTGTGGGATGTGGCTTTTCATGTAACAGCAGAGATATACAATCCTACATAGAAGGACCGTATGATCTCTGCGGTTACACAAGGGAGAATGACAGGTGGCTTTGTTTACATTAGCCGCCTGCATTTCTCCCTCTGTAACCGACGATCGCGAGTGAGCGGCGGACATCGGGTCCGCCGCTCACACATGCGGGGGGGGGGTCCATGAGCGAGCGGGAGCGCGCCTCCGGCAGCGCTCGCTCCCTAGAGCCTCACAGGCTAATGACGTACCCCTACATCACTTTGCCTGTGAGAGGCTGACTGCCGCCGTATATAGTCGTGCGGCAGTCGACAAGGGGTTAAGGGTGTTCAACCCACACGTGAGGTATCCCCATCTTTAGAGTGAAAGCAATAATTTTAGCCCTAGACCTCCTCTAACTCTAAACTGGTAACCTGTAGAAAATTTGTAAAATGTCGCCTATGGAGATTTTTAAGTTTGTTGCCATTCCAGGAGCGTGCGCAATTTTGAAGCGTGACATGTTGTTAAGTGTCAATTTGCTCAGCGTAACATTCCCTTTCACATTAGGGGGAAAAAAAAAATTGGGATAACTTTACAGTTTGTTCTTATTTTTTTAATTCACATAAGTGTAATTTTTCAATTTTCAAAAAAAAAAAAAAAAACCACAACGTTTGTAAGACCATGCAAATACAGTGTGATAGAGTATTGCAACAATCTCCATTTTATACTCTAGGGTCTCTGCTAAAAAAAAAAAAAATTTATACATATAGTGCTTTGCGAAAGTATTCGCCCCCCCCCCCCCCCTGAACTTTGCGACCTTTTGCCACATTTCAGGCTTCAAAACATAAAGATATAAAACAATTTTTTTGCGAAGAAACAACAACAAGTGGGACACAATCATGAAGTGGAACAAAATGTATTGGATATTTCAAACTTTAACAAATAAAAAAACTGAAAAATTGGGCATGCAAAACTATTCAGCCCAGCAAATTCTCTCCAGAAGTTCAGGGAGGATCTCTGAATGATGCAATGTTGCCCTAAAGGACTAATGATAAATAGAATCCAACTGTGTGTAATCAAGTCTCCGTATAAATGCATCTGCACTGTGATAGTCTCAGAGGTCCGTTTAAAGCGCAGAGAGCATCATGAAGAACAAGGAACACACCAGGCAGGTCCGAGATACTATTGTGAAGTTTAAAGCCGGATTTTGATACAAAAAGATTTCCCAAGCTTTAAACATCCCAAGGAGCACTGTGCAAGCAAGAATATTGAAATGGGAGTATCAGACCACTGCAAATCTACGAAGACCTGGCCGTCCCTCTAAACTTTCAGCTCATACAAGGAGAAGACTGATCAGAGATGCAGCCAAGAGGCCCATGATCACTCTGGATGAACTGCAAAGATCTACAGCTGAGGTGGGAGACTCTGTCCATAGGACAACAATCAGTCGTATACTGCACAAATCTGGCCTTTATGGAAGAATGGCAAGAAGAAAGCCATTTCTTAAAGATATTCATAAAAAGTGTTTAAAGTTTACCACAAGCCACCTGGGAGACACACCAAACATGTGGAAGAAGGTGCTCTGGTCAGATGAAACCAAAATCAAACTTTTTGGCAACAATGCAAAACGCTGTTTGGAGTAAAAGCAACACAGCTCATCACCCTGAACACACCATCCCCACTGTCAAACATGGTGGTGGCAGCATCATGGTTTGGGCCTGCTTTTCTTAAGCAGGGACAGGGAAGATGGATGGAGCTACAGGAATACAGGACCATTCTGGAAAAAAACCTGATGGAGTCTGCAAAAGACCTGAGACTGGGACAGAGATTTGTCTTCCAACAAGACAATGATCCAAAACATCAAAGCAAAATCTACAATGGAATGGTTCATAAATAAACATATCCAGGTGTTAGAATGGCCAAGTCAAAGTCCAGATCTGAATCCAGTTGAGAATCTGTGGAAAGAACTGAAAACTGCTGTTCACAAACACTCTCCATCCAACCTCACTGAGCTTGAGCTGTTTTGCAAGGAGGAATGGGCAAAAATTTCAGTCTCTCTATGTGCAAAACTGATAGAGACATACCCCAAGGGACTTGCAGCTGTAATCGCAGCAAAAGGTGGCGCTACAAAGTATTAACTTAAGGGGGCTGAATAATTTTCACGCCCAATTTTTCAGTTTTTTATTAGTTAAAAAGGTTTGAAATATCCAATAAATTTAGTTCCACTTCATGATTGTGTCCCACTTGTTGATTCTTCACAAAAAATTACAGTTTTATATCTTTATGTTTGAAGCCTGAAATGTGGCAAAAGGTTGAAAAGTTCAAGGGGGCCGAATACTTCTCGCAAAGCACTGAGATAGATTATATATATATATATATATATATATATATATATCTCTATCTATCTATGTGTGTGTGGGGGTTCTAAGTAATTTTATAACAAAAATACTGATTTTAACTTTTAAACAAGTGTCAGAAATAGACCTGGTCCTCAGGTGGTTAATATTGAACTAGACAATAATGTCAATACTAAAAAGGGCAGCACTTTTTTTGTATCCGTTCTGTATTCTGTTATTGTAGACATTCATTATTGTACTCACTTTTACAGTTAATACTTTGGTGTTCTGGTGGGGGGGAGCTACCATGGAGGAGCAATAGAGATCAGGAGGCAGCTAGCATCACACAGCAAGGGGGTTCATGCTTTCATCTTTCACCGCTGGAGCCTGGAGAAGCTGGAGGGAGGCGGTGGGTAGAGCCAACACACACACTAGGCGCACGGCGGAGGTAGAAGAGGGCTCCACTCTGAATGCTCAGGCCTCGCACTCCTCTTTGACCCACCCCGTCAGATGTCGCTGGTTGTTAGGTGCCAGGCAGGGATATCAACCAGTGCAGTTGAGGTAAAGGTCAGGCCAGCGGTGCAGTGGTACTACAACAACAGAGGCTCTCTTGGCACTGCCAATTCTGGGAGAGAGACTGGGACTCGGTACTGGGAGTAGGTAATATTTTCAGTGGGGGCAAATGCACCCCGTCTCAAAGTCAAGAGTGGCAGGCATGTCTAAGCAGTATAATATGTACAATATTAGACCGATCTTACAGGTATCTACTTACCCGAAGCAAATACATGTGAAAAGTCATTATGTTGCCCAGAATCATTTTTCTCCAATTGATCTCCAGTTTCCAGACCGCCAATAAATGTATCCCTCAGACTTCTGTTGTGTTCAGAATTCTCTTCATTTGTACTTATCTTGAGACATTTATCTGTTGACAAGGGATGGGTTTAGAAGGAAATAAAAGACATTCTTAGGTTTACCAAAGGTAAACTTCACAATTAAGACTAAGATATAATCCTTCAGATATCATACCCAACATTTTTTTTTTTTTTTTTAATAAGTACTTACCCCTGTGCCGTAGATATCTTATTTTCTTCGTTTTAAAAACATGCACTCAGCCTACTTTTCTGCCCTCTCCTTCCTTCCTGGCAGTGTCATCTGGAACTGTAGTTCACTGAGCTAATAAATTTCAAGTCCCATGAATAATTGCATTCTGTGTGTACGCGCGCCTGTGTAGGGAGGGCTGGTCAGGCAAGTGAACTAGCATTTCACTTTGCTCTGCTTTCACCCCCCCAAGAGCTCTATCCTCTTGTGACTGGGGGAGGGAGAGCTGAGAAGATGCAGACCTGCGGTCTGTCTTTCACAAAAAAAAAAATGACTATGGTCCTGCATTTCTGGCCAATTAGGAAGCTGACAACTTTTTTCCCCACAGCAAAGCCACAGAATCCTACACCTCTCCCAAAAATCATCTAACTGTACATGTACTGTTTCTAGATACTACAGATTTATGCTGAAGATGTAAGAGGCCAAAGACTCAGCTTCACATATACTTTTGGTCTAGCCCACTTATATGGCTCTTCTGGATAGAGGTCAGATCAATAGCTCAGAAATTCAGAGACTTGAGTGTCCCAGATTGTCCATCATTCTTCATACTGTATCATTCCTCAATCCCTCTTAAAGACCTACAAGGAATCTGTACTTTGCCATCTCGAACAAAGCAAAGGCCTATATCCCCTGAAATGGAAAGACCCAAATCCCCCTTGAATCGCACTTTGGCTGGTTTGAGGACAAACCAGTAAGGAAGACCTTGTTGTTCTCTCAGCCTAGAATAAAAACATGAAATCTACAAAAAGAAAAAAAAAAAAAAGTTCCACTGGAACTGCTATTTTTTTTTTTTTTTTTTGGAGGAAGACCAGGCCCATCTAGCTGGAGACCCTTTAACATGTCAATTTTAGCTAGCTGTCCCGAGTGGAGACCCTTGACATTCCACTTACTTTAGCTGGCTGTCCCAAGGGAATTTTTCCCCCCCTTTCTACCCGTATGCCTTCCTCCTACTCCCTCCTCCAAACACCACATTTCTTATCTTGCAAAAGAAGTAAAACAAAGTGGGTAACAGTAGTACAATGTTTGTTCATAGCTCTGAATGGATTTTTCCATTTATCCTGAATGGTTTTTTTTATTTTGTGCGATGAAAGGATGTACACATTGTGTATTTTGGAAACCATGTATTTCTCATGATGTAGAGCCATTTGTATGTATAAGCCATTAAGGAAAGTGAGGGGAAAGCAAAGAGAATGGAGTTGGTAATGTTGGCCTGGGCCAATTTGGGGGGGGGGGGGGGGTTAGGGTTTTTATGAAAGGGATTACAGGATGTGTCCATGTAAAGGATTTTTGATGGAAGTAAACTGCGTTACTTAACGCAGTTACTTTAGAGGGAAACGAGTAATCTGATTACTCGTCCCCTCATGGTAATGCCGTTGAAATTACATCTACCGACACTAGTTCCTCCTCTCCTCTATGACCGAGGCCGGCGCTGGGCGAGAGGGAGAGGGAGGCACAGGCCTGGAGGAGGACGGAGCCGGACAGACCCCAGTGTGCCTTGGCTGGCCACACACACCACCACCAGCCAGCCACCAACTACCACCAGCCAGCACCACCAGCAAGGCAGCACTGCAGTAGCACAACAGGTACCAAGAAAAAAAACTCAGTCACAGACAGTCAAGACAGGAGGACTCAGGACTCAAACCCCCCACGCCACCACCACCTACCCACCCACCCACTGACCCCTATATACACCTACCCACCCTATACACCCACTGACCCCCCAAATACACCTACCCACCCTATACACCGGCAGTGTACCATGCAGGTACTACAATGCCACTAGACAAATACCATGCATACAAGGGGCATAGAAGTTGACATATTTGATTTTTTTTAAAGTAACCCAATAGTTACTTTCCCTGGTAATTAGTTACTTTTTTACTGATAGAACTCACTTACTTTTTGGGAGAAGTAACTATAACCAATTACTTTAGGTTACATGACCAACACTGCATATCATGCAGCCATTTTCCCTGTTACCTCCTCTTCCAGTAGAATTAAGGGTTTCCTCTTCTCTTCTAAAGAAGTGAAGTCGAGCATTCGAGCAAAGAGTCTCTGGAAGAGAGTGTCCCTCATTGAGGAGTACTTGAGGCACTGTAGCAGGAAGTGGGCCTCATCCTCCAGGATCCCCTGGTCACATTACTGGCACAGTCTACTTTATTTATACTTGTAGCTCTATCTGTGCCATCCTGATTTTATTTCCAGTCTGTACAAGGTCAGATTCTGTCTTTGGGCTCTTATAGCACCTCCAGGTATTCGGCCAGGTTGTAGGTTGTGTGTACGCGCACGTATTGTATTTAATTTACACCCCCTGTGTATCGCATATGGCGGTGTGAACTGCCAGATGTGTGGATGCGATGCGGGATCACGCTGCATATTCGCAGCGTTCCCGCATCGCACAAGTGTGAACTAGCACTTAACCGCTTCGACCGCCGCACGACTATCTACGTCGGCGGTCAGCCCCTCACAGGCAAAGTGACATAGGGCTACGTCACTAGCTTGCAAGGGTCTAGGGAGCGAGCGCGCGCCGCCGGCGCGCTCCCGCGTGGTCACGGACCCCCCCCCCCCCCCCCCGCGCGCGTGTGACCGGCGGACCCGATGTCTGCCGGTCACTCTGCGATCGGCGGGGGAGAGGGAGAAAGTCAGGCGGCTTGTGTAAACAAGCTGCCTGTCATTCTCCCCTGTGTATGAAGGATGATCATACGGTTCTACTATGTAGAACCGTTGATCACTCTTCATACATCTGAAGCCACAGCCAATCACAGTAGAAAGCACGCCCCTAGGGACACACATGCCCCTCCCTTTCAAAAAAAGTTAACCCCTTCACTGCCAGTGTATTTTTACAGTAACAGTGCATATGTATAGCACTGATTACTGTAGAAATGTCACTGGTAACCCCAAAAGTGGCAAAAATGTCAGTCAAGGGTCCGATCTGTCCGCCGCAATGTCGAGAAAAAAAAAAAAAGTCAAAAATCTTTCCCTTTGTTAGTAAACACGATAACTTTTGCGCAAACCAATCAAAATACGCTTTTTGCGATTTTTTTTTACCAAACATAGGTAGCATAAAACAAATTGGCCGAAAATGTTAAAAAATTTTGATTTTTACATTTTTTTGGGGGGGAATTTCATATAAAAAAAAAAAATGTGAAAAATATTGCTATTTTTGCAAAATTGACGCTCTTTTTTTGTTTAAAGCGCGTAAAATCGCACAGGTGATCAAATACCACCAAAAGAAAGCTCTGTTTGTGGGAAAAAAAGGACGCCAAATTCTTTTAGATACAGCGTCGCACGACCGCGCAATTGTCCGTTAAAGTCACGCAGTGCCGAATCGCAGAATACCCCCTGGTCAGGAAGGGGGTAAAATCTTCCGGGGCTTAAGTGGTTAAAGACCTGTTTTTTTTTGCAGTATTTATGAACAAGTTTAGACAGTATGTTTTTTTTTTTTCTCTCAACTGTAAACATTTTTTTATCAAATCAAAAGTGTAACAAAAAGGTGATACAATTGCAAATCAATCCAAAAGTATAATAACATACAATGGGTTCCTGATAAGCAATAGGAATGTTACAAGTATCAGCGTTAATGAAGTATAATCATTAGCTATAATAGAACAAATAAAAACCAGTGAGTTGCCAGGCAACTCTCGTGTGCACCTTAACTTGCACCTTTAGTGTGGGGAAAAGGTTAGCATGAGGCAGGAGAACACAAGGCATCCCTGAATAACTAAGAACCTGAGGTGGTCAAAAAAGTGACAGTGGAGGGGTAAGGAACAAAAGAGCATCCTTAGGTCAAATGGAATATTCAACCATGGCCAACAATCCATGGAGGTGCAATTTTTTCTGGAGGGGTTTTATTGGAAGCAAATCCTTTGTCATTCAGTAAAAAACCCCATGATTTCAGAAGTTTGAGGCCATCTTCCATTGAGCAGATTGAATAGGAGGCGTTTTTGTCCATCATACGTTTGGTGGGGGAAACCCCACTTGTATATTATTTTAGTGATGAGATTCAGGTTTTTCCTGGGCCAAAATGGTTGCTTGAGAGAAGTCAGAGTACAAGGCTATCCCTGCATAGAGATCTGGGTGTGGAGAGTTATGCTGATGCAGATTTCAAGGCATATCTTTCACATGAAAAAAGTGGATTTTAGCAATTAAGTCTCTTGGTAATTTTTCAGGGATGTGCAGTGGTTTCGGCAGCCTGTGGGCCCTGTCAATCACCAATTCTTGGTTTGGTAATGTAGGGATGAGATCTATAATCATTTTCTGTAGAAATTTTCTCAGGTCAGGGTTTGACATCTTCAGACAAAAGAGAAAACAGGCGCCTCTGAGTTAAGACTGCGATTTAATATGGCAAACAATAAAAAACTTACATCAAGGTAAGTATAAGCAGACAAGATCCGACTTTGAAAAAGGAGCGCACACTGTTTTGCCCCCCACAGTGCGCATGCTCGGAAACGAGTCAGTCATTACGCCGGAAGATCCTGTGGACAAGCATCACGGCCACCGTGCGGCCCAAGCCTCCATCTCACTGCGGTTTCACCCTGCTGTCCACGCCTCCATCTCACTGCTGTGACACACTCCACTTCCTGCTGGACAGGAAGAGGAAGAGAGGAGACGATTACAGACCCACAGTGATGACTCCAAGCCCCAGCCTCCAGACGGACACCGGAAGGACCCATCTTGTCTGCTTATACTTACCTTGATGTAAGTTTTTATTACTTGTTTGCCATATTAAATCGCAGTCTTAACTCAGAGGCGCCTGTTTTCTCTTTTGTTTGTTGCATGTTTGGAGATCGCTTCTGCTCCCCAACAGGCTGGCCCTGAGCATCCAGACTATTTCCTCATCTCACCTTAAGATTTTATCATAGCCTTGATGTGCTACTATATGGACTATCGTTTTTATGTAGTGCTAACAGCTTGCACCACTTGTTCCATTTCTTGTCTGTATTTGATATCTTCAGGAATGCCGAATTTGATATTAGGTCTAGATCTGTCAACAAGTTTTAGTTGTTTAAATTCATCTTCGAGTTCAAAATGGTTGTCCACAAGCTCATTGTGTGCTTCAGTTAAGTCAGTCATTTTGTTTTCAATGTAGTCTACTCTCTCTTTTCCAATTCATTTAAATCCATTTTGGATTTTTGCTTAAAGGCTCGCATGTCATGTTAGATTGCATCTCTCAGGGACTGTAGCGTTTTTTTTTTTTTAAGATCTGGGTTTCAAATAGCTTTGCCAGAGGTTGGGAAGTCTAGCTTTTCATTATAAGGATTTCTAGAAAATACAGAGTCAGAATGTCAGAATTATTGTGAGGTTCTATTACATGTTCCTCTGATTCAAATAACCTTCTTTGCTTGGCTCTGGAGCCTGTGTGGATGTGGGTCCAGCGCCATCTTTTCTGGGACTCCTGACCGGACTGCGAAGAGCCCCTAATTTGGGGGGACCCTCCCACGATTTGCGCTTCCTCGTGGGGGGGGCTAGTTTTGGTCTCTTCGCTGGCCAGCTTCAAGCTTGCTGATAGTCACCGCTAGCGGCTTCTGGGAGCCTCGGTGTTCCAGAGCTCAGCTACTGTTCAAACATTGATCTCCGCTGCCGGCCACGCCTCCCCCCACGACAGAATTTTTTTTTAGCACATGTTTGTGACGTTACTGAAAATGTCATTCCCCATAACACAACCAAAATTCATTCCAACATGTTCATGTGTAACCTTTTTCTTCCTTCAGGGCCTAGACAGCTTGTAAATCGCTAAGAAAGCAATACATTTCAAGAGGTAGTCAGATTTCACAGCAAAAATAGGAGGGATCCCAATGTCATGCCAAATGGCACTGATCCCAAACACAGGATCTAAGCAATAGCTCAATTGAACTGTTCTGGCATGATCTGAATCAAGCCTCTGCAGCAGACATCTGAAATATTTACAACACATGAGCACTACGTTAGGTGTTCTTGCTGAACTGCAACAAGCTTTATTATTATTAGAGACGTTAGACAAACACTCTCAGATGAGATTCCACTGACAATTTCAACAAATGGGCTTAATCATATCAGGTGGAGGTAGGAACCTATCTACTGCATCCTAGCACCCATAACGCATAAATATTAAAGCTGCAATACCATTGTCTTAAAGTGGTTGTAAAGTCTTCACAATAAACTGCCATGATAGGTTCCCTTATGGGGCAAGTTTTTTTTCAGCAATATAATCTCGATCCCTTTTCCAAGCAGTAACTCTGTGCAGTCACATGGTTTTCTTGGGTCTTCTTCCCAAGCAGAGGCATTCAGGTGGGAGGGGTTCACATACTCTGCTGGTTTAATTTCAGGAGGGACAGGGAGAGGATTTGGTTTTACATAGACCATGGAAATGACAGAAGGGAGGGGGAGAGAGGGAGATACATATGCTGCAGAGAGCAGGACCAACCAGGTATTCTACTATATGGAAAAAGGATAAACATTGCAAAAAAGTACTAGCACAAAAATAATGGAGTGAAAAAATGTTAGGATCGATCGAAACAAGAAAGGATGGATCAGTCAACTGCAGAAAGGATCAAAGTGAGGAAGGATCAGTCAGCCCATCGTAGAAAGGAATGGTCAGTCACTTGTTCATCCCTTGTTAAAGCAATAAAGTGGATTAAAAAAAAAAAAAAAAAAAAAAAAAAAAAAAAAAAAAAAGTATAGCGTCCTCCCCTGATGTTTATGTGTAAAACGCAAATGTATATGAAAGTTGCGCAAGCATATGTAAATGGTGATCACACCATACATGCGAGGTTGCACCTCCTCTGCAACTCTAAACTGGTAACATGTAAAAGGTTTTTAAAGCCTCGCTAAAAGAGGTACCACATTTTGGCGCTGTTGCATGGGTGTATGCATTTTAAAAGCGTGACATGTTGGGTATCCATTTACTCAGCATAACATTTTAGATTTTAACAAATCGGGTATTCTATAGTGTGTGTACACAAAAAAAAAAAAAAAAAAAAAACTCCATTAAAAATTCTTTTCCAAAAAATTGCGTTTGAAAAACCGCTGCGCAAACACCGTATGACAAAAAAAATTGCAACACCCACTATTTTATTCTCTAGGTTCCCTGCTTTTTTTGGAACACCAATCTTAACCGCCTGACCTCTGGAAGTTTTACACCTTCATGACCAGGGCATTTTCTTCTTTTTAGCACTGGGCTAATTTAACTGGCAATTGCGCAGCCATGCAACACTGTATGCAAATAAATGTATAGCTTTTGTCACACAGCGCTCTTTGGTGGCATTTGATCACAAATTGGCTTTTTTATTATATAGTAATAGTAGTAATGTGGCGCTAATCCTAAAAATAAAGATAAATTAAATTGAAAGTCCCAAATACAAAAGCTGGATAAAGCAGTCCTTAAGTGTCCACTTCAAACCAAGGGTGTAGAGAGCCGCAGGCCTGGAGAACCACCACCAACCACACTGCCTCTTACCAGAAATGGATGACCCTCATTACAAAGGTCTAATGCGGCCAAATGATTAAGGTGCAGTAACTCCTCTGATGGCCCAGGGCTCACAATTCCACCACATAAAAGCTCATGAAATATAAAGCAAGACACTCCTCATAGTGTAGACTGCATAAACGTTTATTTCCACACACGGTTAAAAACAATTCCATCAATACAGAATAAAATAGGCATCTTATCTGGCAGTATGTGTTCCTCTCTGTGTGCCGAGAACCACCAACAAAATGGCCACCGCGTCTCCTCCACGTGTCGGCGTGCGTCACCGTGAGCGCCACCCAACACGTTTCATCATCAGCAGACGTTGTCGCCGACACATGGAGACGCGGCGGCCATTTTGTTGGTGGTATACCTTATTTGCCTTTTATGACTGCCTGTAATGTGGGGGGGGGGGGGGGGGGTCATAGTTCTGGTGAGTAGGATGTGAGCCTTAATGTTGGTGAAAGACATGGGAATATTAATTTATTTATGGTGGAATTACTAAGATTATTCACACTTGGTTGGAGACACCTGGTGGCTGTTTTATGGGCATTGCACTTTTATATGATTTTATTTCATGTTCTACTTTAACCCTTTCACCCCCGGAAGGATTTGCCCCCTTTTTGACCAGGCACCATTTTGCGATTCGGCACTGCATTATTTTAAACGGACAATTGCGCAGTCATGCAACGCTGTACCCAATCTAAATTTACGTCCTTTTTTCCCCACAAATAAGAGATTTCTTTTGGGGGTATTTGATCACCTGTGCGATTTTTAATTTTTGCGCTATAAACAAAAAGCAAACAAGCATATTTTGATTGGTTTGCGCAAAAGTTATCGCGTTTACCAACTACAGGAAAGATTTGTCTTTTTTTTTTTTTTTTTTACTAGTAATGGCAGCGGACAGATCGGATCTGACTTTTTTTTTTACACTTTGGGGGGAGACCAGTCATATTAAATCAGTGTTAAAAATTGCACTGTTACTGTAATAATGACACTGGCAGGGAAGGGGTCTAATGTATGCCTCGTGCTTACTGACGTGTGTGGGGGGGGGGGGGGGTTCTGTGACAGACACAGATAGCAGGTTCAGCTATGCTGAATCTAGTGTTCTCTTCCTGTCTGTCACTGAGAAGACCTGCCTGCTTTGTTTACATAAGCAGGCGGGTCTTCTCACAGTTTCCCCGACGATCTGAGAAGGGAGGCGGCAATCGCCGCCTCTCCTCCCCCGGCCGACTCCCGTTGTGTCTAAACACAGTGGGAACGCGGCGCCAGAATCACTAGGAGTCCAGTGATGTAAGTCTACACCACGGGACCCAGGAGAGCCGCACTGCTATAGTAATATTACTGTTGGCAGTCAGCAAGTGGTTAAGATGTTATTGCACCTGTATATGCACTTTATTTTGTGCATAAAAACAGCACAACCCCATAGTGCAGCATTAAGAAAAAACTGTTTATTATAAAATAGAAAGTCATTAACAAAGTACACATAAGTGGGGCATGGCATAAAAAGAGGACTTGGGAGCCAGAAATGTCTGAGGGGCAGCCAGAGAACCTCCTGCCTTTGCCACTGGCTGGGGGTAAAGCATGCTTAAGATGGAGGAAGCCACTGCAATCAGAGTTCAACCCAGGACTCGAAACCCCAATTTCACTGTAGACATAGGATGCGTTTAAAGCCGGTTGGCTTCATCAGTCTGTCTATGCTGGGCTATCCTATGCCTTCAATACATCTCAAAAAAGGCAGGACTGTAAGGACTCAGAGGGAGTGAGACACTAACGTGGATAAGATACAGGTGTGGGACCACCAAGATTTTTCCTGAGCAATACAGAAACCACAAACTCACAAAAGAACACAATACATTCAATTGGTAAAAAATAAAGAACTATCATTGTGCGTTTAGTCATTGGAATATGATAAAACTACAATATTTTATACACCCGTTACAATTATGATCACAACAAGGTGCTAAAAGGGTCCGATTTACACATCTCATTATCCTTAACATTCTGATAATGAGGATATATAGCTGGTGAATGCAAATACAATAATAAATAGAAGAAACCAATAAGATATTAGAATAAATGAATAAAAGCATTTATGTGCCCTCACACATCTTTGTACACACATGTACATAACCACAGATGTGAGTTAATGGGAAATGTATTCAAGAATAAATTGGATGGTAAAGAAAGGATAAGAATAAAGATAATTATTAAGAAGGATGATAATTAAGGATGATTATAATAAAAGTGATAATCAAAAAAAACATTAGTTGATGTAGCGATGTAGAAAAACTGGGCAGTACATGAGGAACCAACCAAGAGTGATGGTAAAGGATGAATAAAAAAAAAAAAAAGCAAAACTGGTGAAATAATTTACAATAAAATGTAATTAATGTATATGAATTAGCCAGTTCTTTCTATTCTTTATGTCAATTACACCCCCCTTTGTCATTCAGCCATCCTTTACCATCACTCTTGTTTGGTTCCTCATGCACCACCCAGATGAGGATTAAGAAGAATATTATTGTTCTATTGAGAAAAACTGTATGCAAGAGTCCCATCTGAGTCCTTACAGGCCCACCTCCTCCAAGATGTATGTGAAGCATACGATAGCCCACCATAGACAGACTGATGAAGAAGCTGACCGCCTTTGAAATACATCCATGTCCACAGTGTCTTTGGGGATTCAAGTCCAGGGTTGAACACCAATTGCATTTGCAGTGACAGTGGCTTCCTCCATCTTCAGAATGCTTGTGGTGATTCTCTGGCTTTACTGCGGACATTTCTGGCTCCCAAATTACCATGCCCTACACATGAATACTTTTGGGAGTGCATTTCTATTTTTATTAAATGGTCTTTTTTTTAATGCTACACTATGGGTTTGAGTGGTTTCTTTTGGCACCTTGCAAAGACATGGGAGCTGCCATCCAAATGCCATCTGGTGGCTCTGCCCTACAAGTAGAGGCAACTGCTATCTCAGGAGCCAGGCTACAGAGTTCTGCAGTGTGCCTGACAGCTCCATTGTAGTCTGCAGCCTCTGCTTGCAGTGTATAAGCCATGGTTAATTTACCTTCCATTTGCGAGCCACATGTACAATGAAACACATTACTTTTCATCTCAGTGCTTGATTGGAGCAGACCTAATCAAAATGAGTTGGCAGCAAAAAGCCCACACTCAATTTTTCATTTTCTACAGAAACTAAAGAACCAATGTCCCAGGCTAAATACTGCAATGCTGTATTGCAGCTCCTATGCCTGGAAGACTGAAGCCTTTGACAGCTCTGCAGACCCAGGCCAAGAGGCAAAGTGTTTATCACTTTAAGTACATGTATCAGCCTATCCTCACTCTGGAACAAAGTGGGCCAATTCCTTTAAAGCCAGTGCAAGAATGTATCATCCAGAAAGGTTGTTCATACATCCTAGGGACTTACAAGTGCTACTGGTATTGCTGGGTTTTTTCTGATAGTCTTTTCATGGCAAAAATGGGAGGGAGATGCTGTCTATACTCAGGAGAGGCCAGAATTGGTCCTCTGGATTAGATATATAGATGACATCCTCTTCCTATGGAACGGAGACCTGGATTCTTTGCAGAACTTCATGGACCATTTGAATACCAATGGCAGAGGTATTTCCTTAACTTGCGAGGGGAAAAAAAAAATTTTGGATTTGGAAATTACAGCTATACATGATAATTTAGAAACGAAGTCCTACTTCAAACCAACACACCGGAATGAATACATGCCATTGGATAGCTGCCACCATAAAGGCATGGTTGAAATTTGTCCCTTTTAGCCAACTATTGCAGTTGTGACGGAATTGTACTAATATTTCCGATATCCAGGCACAGATTCTCAAAATAGAGATTTTTAGAAAAAAGGGTTATAATAGTATTACCAATCGATGAGAACATATTCAAGGTGCCCAACGGTGAGAGAAAGCGCCCCCCCCAAAAAGGACGATTCCATTTGAAATTGTCTTTTACCTAATTTTTCATTCAACACAAACAAATTAGGAATATCCTAAACAAACAATGGGATATTCTTAGGAATGACCGTATTCTGGGCCCGATCCTTCCTAATCGAGCCAGAATAATTTGCAGGGGTGCATCTTCACTACAAGGAAGAATTGCACCCAACATAATTGATCCTCCAATAAGAACAACTTTTTTTCACAATTTAAAAAGGTTATTATCCCTGCCGTAGATGTAATGTGTGTCACCATAATATAAATGGCAGAAGAAAGTCTGAAACATTCAAATCCAGTTACTAATCGGAGGTATCAGATGAAACAATTCTTCACCTGTGCCACCAAAAACATTGTTTACCTACTCACAAAAAAAAAAAAAAAAAAAAAAACAAAAAAAAACAAACTATTATTGGACAGACCATACAATCACTCTTGGTACGGGTTAATGAACACATAGCCAATATCAAAAAGGTAAAACTAGCCAGTGTTCCTAAACACTATTTACACCATCATTATAAAGACCCCACAGGTACAGAATTTTTAGTTATAGATAAATATACGCCCCCATAGAGGGGTGGTTCAGCAGTTAAGAGTATTTCACGTTTGGAGACTTTTTGGATTTAGGAGCTCAAATTGCATTGGCCCCATGACAAATGTACACTGGGATATCAATGCTTTTATTACTAGGTCATAGGTATTCTAGAAATTATCAGCAGACCTATAGGTTAGCTAGATTTTTCTAAAAATGGTTCTCATTATTACACAGTTACACATTTCGAATGTCAGCTTACATTCAGATGGTAGTACATTTTGCGGCTTTTTAGGGCCTCAGAAATCTTGGTTTTCCAGCAATAACAATGTCATTACTTGCCTTAGCTCAGCACTAGGACACCAAAGATTATCATACGTTTTTGTACACTGTGCCCCGTTGCTTTGTAAACGGATACAGTTTACAGTCGGATATGGGATTACATTTTCTAGCAATTATTTACACATTTTAGGTTCTATCATAGTTCGACACATTTCTTTCATACATATTCTTTATTACTACACAGTTATAGTTATATACATTTTGAATGTCAGATTTTATTCACATAGTATAATATTTTGTAGCATTTTAGGGCTTCCGCTATTCTGGTGTTTCAGCAATGACAATTCCAGTATTTGTATTGGCTTTGCATTTGAAGGATACTAATGATTGGTATACATTTTGCACACGGTCCCTCTTTGCTCTGTAGCCAGATCCGGTTTCCGGTCAGCATGTTGGGTCTGGGGCGCATGTGCATGATGGAACTGAGGCTTGAAACACAGGATCAAGCCCTTTGTTCTGTAGAGTAGCTTGATGTGAAAAAAAAAAAAAAAAGGCGTGACTTGCTTCACACTGCGCACGTACAGATCACCTGCCATATCACAGGATTGTTTACAATAGCAATATCTGCGGGTTTGATAACAAGGTTTGGTTTACTTAGCCACTCCCCCCAAGTAGACTTATTATTTGTGGCTGATGAAAGCGCGAAACGCACGCCGACAGCCAAGTTTCTAACACTTCCTGATTGCGGGTAAGACAAACAGAGTGCCAAATTAGAGTTAATTGACCAGTTTTCTTATTAAAAGCGCAATGATTGGACACAGACTCATATCCCAGTTGAAGTATTGAGGATGAAATGCGTAGGAACCATTGAGTTTTCTCCATGACATTGCGCCATTCACACTACTTTGTATCTATACCGCCTGTTAACCACTAAGAATGTACGTTTTTTATTTTTTAATAAAGTCCAACTGTGATGGCTTTACCCTATGAAGGTTTATTTTGGGTACCCGAGTTCCTTTATGGCTAGCATAAGACCAGAGAAGACGGTGACAACCCTTGTGAGACCATTGCAGCACCAGTGACACCACTTCCTGTTTGAATGACTCTTTGCCTAAGGTATTAGATGGTCACATTTGGGGTGATTACCCCCGGCTTCTGAACACGTAAAACCTCTCATTCGGACATTAACTTTATTTTTCACAGCATCTTTTTCCATCATTGAGGATTTCATATATTCACCTTTACACAGTGGACTATTCATTGTTACCGGTGTTATACTGTATATTTATTTACTGTTCATACCTAGATTTCTACTTTTCAATTCCTTGTTCACTCTTATTTTTGCTTATTTTGCACATTTGAATGCACTTTATAGATATTGGCTTTTCTGATACACATGATTGTATTGTCTGTATGCAACACCTCATTTCATCAGACAGTTGCATATTAGCGCACACTGCATATTTGTGTGCACTGCATAGACATTGTCATTGATATACATTATTGTATTTGTCTTTATGCAACACCACAGTAGGAGTAGTTGCATATTAGCACACTATAGATATTGTTATTTTGACATACATGGCGGTATGCGACTTTGCAACATTTTATTTCATTAGGAGTAGTTGTGTACTAGCGCAGCACCTTCGTTTTTTTTCCAGTTCTTTACAACATAGTTGTGTTGTTCACAGCTGTTTACATGATAGTAGTGCAGTGATCTCCATTTACATTTTTCTGACAGTCAGTTCTAGGAATGTATAGTTCATATTCCTATCGCACACCTTCCTGGTTTGTAGGCACTTGTGTACTGGGTGCTGAAGTGATCACCAGCTGGCCACTGGATCGGTTACAAGTAGATACATATTCGCCAGCACACCAAGGAACTTGCAAAAGCAGTCCAAAAACCTTATTCCACAGAAGATCAAAAAATATACAGTGCAACGTTTCGGAGCGGTGCAGGACCCCTTCGCCATCACATGCCTGACGAAGGGGTCCTGCGCGGCTCTGAAACATTGCACTATATTTTTTTGATCTTCTCTGGCATAAAGTTTTTGGACTGCTTCTGCAAGATCCTTGGTGTGAATCAGCTATCCAAGCCTTAGGCTGTAATCCCTCATATTCCTGCCTTTTTTCAGATAGATTGGTCCTAAAGATCCTACCTCATAATCATCCGAAGGTGTGCAAAATTGTTTTGTCTAAATCAGGACATTGTCCTGCCAACATTCTAAAGTGAAGTCAAAGCTCTCCTCACGCTTTGAATGTCAGCAAAGAAGTACATCAAAGTGAGATAGGCCATAGATTTTGCATATTGCTCAATCTCCCCCCCCCCCCCCCAGCGCTGTTGTGTTCTGCCAGCAGGGAGCCTTCCCTGCAGGCAGAATACAATGATTAGTCATTGCTAGCTATAGCCAGGAAGTACCAATAATTCAGGAAAAACCTGACCAACTGGTTGTACTGCAGTACCAGGTTATCCAGTGCAGGCAATGCATTGACACATGCAGCAGATCGCACTGAAAATCCAAACCACATTCTGGGGTGAGGAGGGAGCCCTTATGCAGCAATATCAAAATATTAATGTCATTTTCTGCACAGCAGAACTTCAAGAGGAATGGCAAGTACAAGCAGCTAATCTGACCCTAATGCAATGCATACTGTATGTGTTGACCAGAATTATGCTGACGAAAGAAAGAGCAAAAAGATGACCATGTCGGTGCTTTTTTTTTTTTTCTTTCATCTTAACCAAGATGAGCTGGCAACGCGGTCTAGGACCAATTTGTTTTCAGTATGACTGAACATAAAGAAAAATCCTCACACAGACAAGCAGATTAGTTCACAAATAAGAATTTCAGTTGCATAAATAGTCACCTAATCCCTTTAAGGGCTCTTTCACACAGGCGAACCGTTCAGATCCGCCTGTATTTTTTTTTTTTTAGCGGATCTGACTGGTCCCCCCATGCATCCCTATGGGGCATCGGATGTCAGCGGAGACATGTCTGCTGACATCCGATCCGTCAAATCTGGACGGATGGAAACCCTATTTTCCATCCATCCAGCGGACAGTCCATTCCCATCCTATTCCCCCATAGAGATGTATGGGGAACTGACAGCTGTGTCTCCACACATAGCGCAGAGACACAGCGGTCATCCTCCTGCTCAGCGGGGGATCCCCCGCTGAGATAAACTGTGTCCATCCGACGGACAGTGTGAAAGGGGCCTAAACCTAAGCACATATTACACAGGTTCTGTGGCTGATTAAGATAGTAATTAAACTCAGTGCCTTATCTGCATTAAGTTAGCCTCAGAACCTGTGTAATTATGTGCTCGGATTTAAAGGAATGAGGTGGCAACCCCAAATATAAAAAAGATGCCAGATATCATACACTAAATTTTTAAGCAAACATACTGCCTATATGCACATACTATTGGCAAAACCAGACCAATCCAACATCTCACCAACCAGTGGGAACATAAGGCTACTACAATAACTCACCTGTTTCAATAAAAAAGGCAGGTACAGCATGCATTTGAGTTACAAATGACATTCAGATATTCATACTTTGCTCAGCTACAAACTCAGAAGAAGGTGATCGTCATCAGTTACCTTATCAGAAAACCAATATAGGAGTGTCATGCAATAAACAGGCATTTGAGTAGTAATCCTTTTGTTTTAAAATGGCATGAAAATCAATATACTTATATTTTACCCTTATTCATATGACCAAGAGCTGAAGACATTGTATATATTGTGAAATCATACAATGTTTTAAATCAATAAAAGGAGGATTTACTCACAAGCAAAAAAAAAAAACAGTAAATTTCAAGCTGTAGCATGTCAAGATTCTGAAGTAGGTTAAGAGATTACTGGGAGCTTATTACATAGCTGTAACATTACCAGAAAACAAAAAAAGAAAAAGAAGTCTTACATTTATCACTGATAGCAGTCTTACAATCCATTACTGCACAGAACCCACAGCCAGAAAGCCTTCACAGAAACCTGTCCACCAACAACACAAGACTGATCATAAGGCTGAATGGTACCTTTTGTACTCTTCTGAGGAGGGTGTGTCTATCAATTAGTATCACACATGGTAGTTTCTTAATTCCTGGCCTGGAGCAGAAAACTAATAAGGTTGCAGCTGTTACTCCACAGCAGCTTTAGTGCCGGTTCACACTTCTGCGAGTGCCGGGTTTGCATGTAATGTCGGAGCGCACTGCTCCTTCATTACATGCGATCGGCTGTGCGGTGCGAGTTTAGCCATACAGTTTGTATGGCTAAATTCGCATCGCACCCGCAGCAAACACGCACAGGAGGCATTTTTTGCAGCCGCATCAGGATCGGATCGCACAGCGGTTCACACTTGTGCGATCCGATCCTGTGCGAACTGCACGATCGCACTGCGATATGCGATCAAACTGGGGGTGTCGTTAAGATTACATTGACACCCCCAGCGTATCGCATATGGCAGTGTGAACTGCCGGGGGTGCGTGTGCGATGCGGGAACAGGCTGCGAATTCGCAGCCTTCCCGCATCGCATAAGTGTGAACCTGGCACTTAAACTTTCCAGGAAAATAAAATATGATTGATTACAGCAAAAATAATAGTTCTATATTTGTTCGAATTCCTTTGTGATCTTCAAACAGCTTTATAAATCCACTAATATCTGCCCAGTGCTGTGAAAAGGTAAATAATCGTGCAACAGAGATCTAGGATTGTGCAGTTGCATGTGCTCCTTGTTCACAGATTGCTGTCCATCAGAAGCCTCATTCAAGCAGACAAAAAAGCTGGGGTGCAGCAAGTATCTAGAGCAGGTATCTCCGAACTACGGCCCTCCCGCTGTTGTGGAACTACACAACCCATGAGTAGAGATGTCCCGAACTATTCGCCGGTGGACAGTTCCCGGCGAACATCGCTTGTTCGCGTCCGCCTCTGCGGGCAAACATATGCCATGTTCAGTCCGCCCCCTATACTTCATCATTGAGGCAAACTTTGACCCTGTACCTCACAGTCAGCAGACACATTCCAGCCAATCAGCATGCCCTCCCTCCCACACCCTCCCACCTCCTATAAAAAAGCAAGGGCAGCATCCATCTTAGATCATTCTGAAGCAGTGTGTTAGTGAGAGCAGGGAGAGTGCTGCTGCTGTTAATAGGGACAGTTGTTAGATAGTGTTCTCGGTCCACTCCTGCTGTAAGGACAGCATCCTGACAGCACCCCAAAAAGCCCTTTTTAGGGCTGGTATTTGAGTATTTTTTTTTCTTTTAGATATATATATATATGTATCTATTGTGTGCAGTTGCCTGCCCGCCGTGTGTGAGAGACCACAGACCCACCACAGACTGTACTGTGTGCACACCACACTCATTTCGGGTGGCACAGGCACAGTACCTTGCAGTTTAAAAAATATTTTTTTTTCCTCTGTCATAATTGCAGTGAGTGTCAGGTCCACGGAGTGTACTGTGCCCACTGCAGTGCCCACCACTGATATATACGGTGGCACAGCAGCTTGCAAATTAAAAATATATTTTTTTTTTATAATTGCAGTTGCCTGGCCTGCCAGTGACTGTCAGTTCCACAGAGTGTACTGTGCCCACTGCAGTGCCCACCACTCATATATACGGTGGCACAGCAGCTTGCAAATTAAAAATATATATATTTTTTTATAACTGCAGTTGCCTGGCCTGCCAGTGACTGTCAGGTCCACAGAGTGTACTGTGCCCACTGCAGTGCCCACCACTCATATATACGGTGGCACAGCAGCTTGCAAATTAAAAATATATATATTTTTTTTATAATTGCAGTTGCCTGGCCTGCCAGTGACTGTCAGGTCCACAGAGTGTATATGAAGATAAATCTATGCGCTACCAAATGAAGAGAAGGGAAGGGAAAAAAGAGGAGGTACCAATATAGAACAATGGAGCACCAGAAATCTGCAGCTAATTTTGTAGTGTCCCCACATACAACAAGATAAAATAAAGAGTAAAAATCAGCGCAGATATTCTAAAACCGGTGAACCATAGATATCTAAAAGTAGATCTTTAAAATTAATCAATAATTCAAAATCAATAGTATAAAATCAATACATCAACCTTCATATAAAAATGACAAAGGTGCTTGAGTGCCAAAGTGAAAGTGCATAAATATGATAAAAAAAGTGAGATGCTCAATATGCTGAATCAATAGCACTTGAATAAGTATCCTGTGCAAAGTGAATGCTGTGAAAGAATCAATAATAAAGGGTACTGATCCAACATTCAGCAGAAGAAAGAAGAAAACAATATTATAAAGTGAAGTGCCCTATGAAGAGTGAACCCATCCAACTCTTCAATCAAATAAAGTGAATCAATAAAAAGTGACGAATGTGATCATCTTAAAGAAATAAAGTGCTAAAATGGAGGAAAATAAAAAAATATTTTAAGTGCCCTATGAAGGGTGAACCACTAAAACTCTTCAGTAGCAAAAAAATCTTAGTATTGATAAATGTGAAATGTATCTACAAATTAGATATATACACTGAATAGCAGTGTGAGGGTGAAGACTGTGAAAAAAAGTCCAAAGAAAATTGTAGCAATCAGTCTTAGATGAAAAAAATTGTAGTGAAAAAAAAACAGAGTGTACTGTGCCCACTGCAGTGCCCACCACTCATATATACGGTGGCACAGCACCTTGCAAATTAAAAAAATATATATTTGGTCTGTCACTGTGAAGCGGGCGTAACCCTTACACTACCTGATTGATACAACATCATACCTGATCGTATACACACACTGGATGTTTTAGAGCACGTTATTCCAAACATTTTAGGAATGTTAGGTGATTTATGCCCTTTATGGATTAAAACCCGACTCTGCGTCAACTACCTAATTTTCCGTGGGAGTTTTGCCATGGATCCCCCTCCGGCATGCCACAGTCCAGGTGTTAGTCCCCTTGAAACAACTTTTCCATCACTATTGTGGCCAGAAAGAGTCCCTGTGGGTTTTAAAATTCACCTGCCTATTGAAGTCTATGGCGGTTCGCCGATCCGCGAACATTCGCGGAGGTTTGCGTTCGCCGTTCGCGAACGGCAAATTTTAGGTTCGCAACATCACTACCCATGAGGTGTTGTAAAGCTCTGACATTCACAGACATGTCTAGGTATGATAGGAATTATAGTTCATGAACAACTGGAGCGCCAAAGTTTGGATACCCCTGATCTAGAGAAAAACAGTGGTTGGGAGCAAAGCTATGCATGGACATCTGTGGCCAAGAAGGCTATGCAAATTAGTGATAGGTTGACAGCGGGTTCAGCTGTCTGCAGCTGTACATTGGTGTTTGGAAGTAATAGCACAGGGAGTTATTACCAGTGGTTAGGGACAGATGATCGCCCCTGGAATGGTAGGTAATTGCTGGCTGTGCAAGTACAAGCACTCTGTGCCCAGATGTTCACCAGAAAGGTAAAGTGATTACAAGGCTAGGTTCACTCTGCTGTGTGTGGCTGCGGGTATCACATTGTTTCAGTGAAAAACTGCAGTGAAATGCACGGGGCTGCTATTCATTCTGAATGGGACCACCATGCATGGAAAATCACAGTGTGGGTGCAGGAACTGCAGGGAAATCACATAATCAAAAAGACCATGCCATTTCCCTGCAGCCATGTTTTTGAAAAGGTGCATGCTCCTTATTTCGTGGAAACACAGGCAAGGCATCCCGTTCATTTGAATGGGTTGCAGTGCCTGCGCAAACGCGACCCGCAAAAAACACATAGGTGTGAACCTAACGTAAAGGCTTGTTGTTGTTTTTTTCAAAAAATTACAAACATGTCATACTTCCCTGCTCTGTGCAGTGGTTTTGCACAGAGCAGCCTGGATGCTCCAATTGTCGGGTCCCCCCGCCGATGTTCCAGGCCCCTCCCTCCTGCTGAGTGCCTCCAGAGCAAGCAGCTTGCTGTGGGGTAGGCACGCCCCTTAGCCGATGCTCTGATTGTCCATTCACACACACAGCCGCGGTTCGGCCCTGCCCCCTCTCTTTCCCCATTGGCTTACTGGCTGTAACTGACACATCACATTGATAATAATGAATAATAATAATGAATAAACAATAAAATGCAAACATATATGGTATATCATGGTATTATTCGTAGTTTTAACAGCAGAAAAAAATACTACTCATTGGGCCTCGGAGAACAAGCATACATTGGAGGCTTTCTGGGAGCAGAATGGTTATATCCTAAATGTATTACAAGATATATGGAGAAGGACAGAACCCCTCCGGAGGGAGAAGAGAAAAGGGGGGGGTGGACGCTTGAAAGCAACTACATCCCCAGGACTGAATGAGGTAGAAAGTTACCGCCCCTTCCTTCACATCAGGTAAAACCAACTAAAACATATACCTTACCCAATGAGAATATAACAAACTACATTTACAAACTTCATCCATTCGCAAAAACTCTTGCGCAAGAAACAACCTTGCTCTAATTGAACAATCGTCATGTAGATAGTTAGTGACCCAATCCTCCAGCACAAACAACAACATTGCGACACACACATTGCATATTTCACAATATAATCCCCCCCCCCTTTTCTCTTCTCCCTCCGCAGGGGCTCTGTCCCTCTCCATATATCTTGTAATACATTTAGGATATAACCATTCTGCTCCCAGAAAGCCTCCAATGTATGCTTGTTTTTCGAGGCTCAGTGAGTAGTATTTATTTTTTTCTGCTGTTAAAACTACGAATAATACCATGATATACCATATATGTTTGCATTTTATTGTTTATTCATTATTATAATTATATGTTGCAAATTATGGATCTACATAACGCCTTCTTGTGAATCTTCCCAATGTCTAAAGACCGCACCCGGCACGGTAAGCCCCTGGGCAGCCAGGGGTTAAAAAGGTACCTCGGAACATACCACTCTTCCAGCAAGATCCCCCCCACAGGATCTTGGTTCCTTCCTTCCGTGTCGGCGGCCAGTACGTCAGACTGGTCTCCTGATGCGCACGCACCTCCCCAGGCACACGCGCAATAGCAAGGAGCCACGTCAGCAGCGTCCAAAGCCCGGTGTTCCGTGAGAATTACCTACCCGTGAGAAAAACCTACCCCTCGTCACTTCCAGTTCACGGCACTGTATGTAATGCAGTGGTTACATTAAAATAACTGTGCTGCAATACGAGTCATCTCCGCTCCTGTCCCTGTCACTTCCCTGCTCTCGGCAAGTAAATATAAAAGCGGCAGCGGGTGTATGAAAAGATAAATCACGGAGCCGAGAGTCGCTTTTATATTTACTAGCCCAGAGCAGGGAAGTGACAGGGACAGGAGCGGAGATGACTTGTATTGCAGCACAGCTGTTTTATGTAACCGCGGCGTGGGTAGGTTTTGTTCACGGTACACCTACATATTTCCATACTAGTGCGCATGCGCACTAGTCAGCTCCTCAGTTGTCCCATTAGGTATCCGGGGCTGTGAGCATGCGCATTGCTGCGCTGTTCAGCTGTTCCTGGTCGGAAGTGACGAGGGTAGGTTTTTCTCACGGGGTAGGTAATTCTCACGTTACACCGGTACGTGCGGCGCCTACGGCGCATGCGCGGCGGGCTTTAAAAGGCCGGGGAACCGGCGTCTCCTCACATCTCCCTCACACCGAGGGAGGAGAGGAGACAGAGAGGACGCACCTTCAGGTATACAGCGAATAGTAAGTTCTTATGGGATGGATTGACCGTCAACTGTTACCACAGTCACCTTACAAATAAAATAAGCACTTTTAAAGATCACCACCTTGTTTCACTGCCTACTTTGCCGTGGATATTCAGTAACAACGGTTGCTTATATTTCCAGCAACTAACACTCACAGAGAACTTAGCAAAACAAGCATCCTGGGTGGACTATGACGATGACTGCAATCTTGCAGTACGTATTGTAAGTCTACCCACATACCTTATATACTATTAATTTATGAAATAACCTACCAAAAATATATACTTTTATATCTCCAAATACTTTCAGCCCCACAAATTATAAGTCTTAAAGAAGACCTCTTCAGCAGTATCGTGCCTCATGGTGACTGTGACTTTGCAGTATATACTGTAAGTTTTTTACACAAAACTACAATCCCTCCCCAAGCCTCACTCAAAATATTTTGCCAATAATAATATGCATATCACATGTACCTCCAGATTGTCAACTACCTTGAGAATACCTGGACATCACCTCCTCCACTCATCCACTCAACCCTCATAAATAGCATGAAGGACTAAATAGATGACTCTATAATATACAGTGAGTTGCTACAAACTTACCTCAAAATCCTTACTTGCAATACCCTAAATAAATTCCACATTAACAAATTTAATTACGACTATTCACATATACCCTCCAGGTTGCATCCCATTGGTTCCTGTTGTGAGTCTTCTGCAGACACAGGGAAACTCACAAGAATAGGCAAAAATGTATGTACTCCTTTTTCTTACCAAAACCATGTCATAAATAATACACATGATATATATGGATGATTATTAATATTTATCACTATTTCTACAGAATTGGTGATACAAAAATCCTTGAAAAAGGCTACATTGTTGGCTGAAACGCGTAGAATAAAAACATCGGATTAACTCTGTGAATATAGTTCCAAGCAAGCAAGCCTGGAAAAACAGAGATTAACATCCAATATAAGTCACCTTATTCACAAGTGTCACGGAAACTCTTTTCCAAACTTAACCGCTTCCATACAGAGCAGTTAGACACCCTTCCTGCCCAGACCAATTTTCAGCTTTCAGCACTCTCACACTTTGAATGACAATTGCTCAGTCATGCTACACTGTAACCAAACAAAATTTTTATCATTTTTTTCACACAAATAGAGCTTTCTTTTGGTGGTATTTGATCACAACTGGGGTTTTTTTTTTTCGTGATATATGCAAAAAAAGAGCAAAAATTTTGAAAAAAAAACACTTTTTTTTAGTTTCAATTATGAAATTTTGCAAAAAATAAATTTTTCTTCATACATTTGGGCCAAAATGTATACTGCTACATGTCTCTGGTAAAATTAACCCAAATTAGTGTATATTATTTAGTCTGTGTGAAAGTTATTGAGTCTAGAAGCTATGGTACCAATTACTGAAAATTGATCACACCAGATGTACTGACTGCCTATCTCCTTTCTTGAGGCACGGAAATGTCAGGACAGTACAAATACCGACCAAATGACCCCTTTTTGTAAAGTAGACAGTCCAAGGTATTTAGTAAGAGGCATGGTGAGTTTTTTGAAGTTGTAATTTTTTCCCACAATTCTTGGGAAAATGAAGAAAACATTTTTTTTTCTTTTTTTTTCCCACAAAGTTGTCAATTTATAAGCTATTTCTAACACATAGCATGTACACAGCAAAAATTACACCCAAAAATACATTCTGCTACTCCTTCCGAGAATGGTGATACCACATGTGTGAGACTTTTACACAGCCTGGCCACAAAAAGAGACTCCACGTCCAAGAAGCACATTCAGGCGTTCTAGGAGCATAAATACACATAAAACTTTCTTACTACCTATCACACTTTTCAAGGCCCTAGAGCACCAATACAATGGAAAAGTCCACAAAATGACCCCATTTTGGAAAGCAAACACTCCAACGTATATTCTATGAGGCATTATGGGTCGTTTGAACATATCATTTTTTTCCACAGGTTTTTGGAAAATGTGGGAAAAAAATGAAAACTTTTTTTTTTACACAAAGTTGTCAATTTATAGGATATTCCTAACACATAGCATGTACACAGCAAAAATGACACCCCAAAATACATTCTGCCACTCCTCCTGAGTATGGCAATACCACATGTGTGAGACTTTTTCACAGCCTAGCCATATACAGGGGCCTAACATCCAAGGAGCATCATCATGCATCCTAGCCACTTGCCTAGGCCTATTTTTGACATTTGGTGTTTACAAGCTAAAATGAGTTGTTTTGCTAGAAAACTGCTTAGAACCCCCAAACATTATATATTTTTTTTTAGCAGAGACCCTAGAGAATAAAATGGAGATTATTGCAATATTTTTTATCACACCGTATTTGCGTAGCGGTCTTCCAAACGCAATTTTTTTGGAAAAAATTCACTTTTTTTAATTAAAAAATAAGAAACCAGTAAAGTTAGCCCAACTTTTTTCCATAATGTGAAAGATAATGTTACGCCGAGTAAATAGATACCCAACATGTCATGTTTCAAAATTGCGCACGCTCACGGAATGGTGACAAACTTTGGTACTTAAAAATCCCCATAGGCGACAATTTAAAAATTTCTACAGGTTGCCATCTTTGAGTTACAGAGGAGGTCTAGAGCTCAAATTATTCCCCTTGCTCTAACGATCGCGGCGATACCTCACATGTGTGGTTTGAACACCGTTTACATATGTGGGCGGGGTTTCTGTATGCATTCGCTTCTGCGCGCGAGCTAACGGGGACAGGGCGCTTTAATTTTTTTTTTTTTTTTTTACTATTTATTTTATTTATTATTTTTTATTTTTACACCGTTTAAAAAAAAAAAAAAATTGATCATTTTTATTTCTATTAAAAGAAATGTAAATATTCCTCGTAATAGAAATAGGCACGACAGGACCTCTTTTTTGTGAGATCTGGGGTCAAAAAGTCCTCAGATCTCACAAGTACACTAAAAGATAGAAAAAAAAAAAAATAATTATAATATAAAAAAAAAAAAAAAAAAAGGACCTTTAAACCGGTTGCTAGGCAACAACATTTTCCGTAGCTCCGGTCCTCCAAGACCATAGAGTCAAGTGAGGGCAAGCTTGCCCTCACTCGACATCCTGTCTGTGAGGATTCGGGACCGGATCGTTTTCCCCGCTGCCGGCGGGTCCGGTAAGCGGGGAAAAGGACCGGAACGCGTCGGGAGGGGGGGGGGCGCCTCTTCCGCCATCCCGGAAGGGTGATCCCACGGCGAATCCGCCGCTGGGACCACCCTTATCGGAAAGCCAACCGTCCACCGTTTAAAAAAATACCAGGGTTATGGCAGCTATCTGCTGCCATAACACCGGTATTTAGGTTTAAACGGAGGACGTATATAAACCTTTTTGGACTTGGACATGGTGGCTGTATGAAGGGTGACAGGTACTCGGGTACTTTGTTGGGCAGGTGACAGGTACTCTGGTACTGATGAGCAGGTGGCAGGTACTCGGGTACTCCGATAGGCAGGTGACAGGTACTCGGGTACTCTGATGGGCAGGTGACAGGCAGGTGATAGGTACTGATGAGTAGTACTCACTGACTGATAGGTGATAGGTGATACTGTACTGATGGGTACTGATGATCAGTACTGATACGTGATAGGTACTGATGAGTACTGATGAGTAGTGATGGGTACTGATGAGCAGGCAGCAAGTACTTGGGTACTTCAGGCGTCAGGTACTCTGATGAGCAGGTGGAAGGTACTCGGGTACTCTGATGGGTAGGTGACAGGTACTCAGGTACTCTGATGACGGGTACTCCGTTGACAGGTACTCAAAGTACCCGAGTACCTGTCATCAGAGTACCCGAGTACCCGTCATCAGAGTACCCGAGTACCCGTCATCAGAGTACCCGAGTACCTGTCATCAGAGTACCCGAGTACCTGTCAGAGTACCCGAGTACCCGTCATCAGAGTACCCGAGTACCCGTCATCAGAGTACCCGAGTACCTGTCATCAGAGTACCCGAGTACCTGTCATCAGAGTACCCGAGTACCCGTCATCAGAGTACCCAAGTACCCGTCATCAGAGTACCCGAGTACCCGTCATCAGAGTACCCGAGTACCTGTCATCAGAGTACCCGAGTACCCGTCAGAGTACCCGAGTACCCGTCATCAGAGTACCCGAGTACCTGTCATCAGAGTATCCGTCATCAGAGTACCTGAGTACCTGTCATCAGAGTACCCGAATACCTGTCACCAGCCCATCAGAGTACCCGAGTACCTGTCATCTGAGTACCTGATGGGCTGATGACAGGTACTCGGGTACTTTGATGGGCTAGTGACAGGTGCTCTTTATTGGGGGGGGGGGCAATCAGTGTGTTTAGGGTGCACTGTAGTTGGTAACTAGCTGTTACCACAATCTCCTCCTCACACAGGATCAGTGTGTGAGGAGGAGAACACGGTGACAGCTAGTTACCGTGTTCTCTGTTGACATTTGTGACCGGCTGTGATTGGACACAGCCGGTCACGTGGTAAAGAGCCAATTTCATTGGCTCTTTACCTAGATCGGGGATCGACTCTGTCCGAGGGACGAGCCTCGTCCCCGATCGCTGCTCTGCGCGCCCCCGGGGGCGCGCATTGCAGAGAGAACGAGCGGCTCGTGCTGGAGCCGCTCATGTGATCGGCTGTGATTGACACAGCCGATCACGTGGTAAACAGCCAATTTCTATTGGCTGTTTACCTTGATCAGGGATGGGCTATGTCCGAGGGACGAGCCTCATCCCTGATCGCGCCGCTGCGCGCCGCCGGGGGCGCGCCGCCGGGGGCGCGCAGTAGCAGCTAGACAACCACTTTGCCGACGTCATTTTACATGACTCGGTATGGAAGTGGTTAAATGTGTACAGATGGGGTTGTGAACGGCGCTACCTTTTAAAATTAAGTGCACTTTGTGAACAAATAGATTCAGTGAGCAGTGGTATTAGAATCATTTATAAAGTGCTTTAGTGCCTTTGTGTACTATGAATAGGTTGAATATAAAATATAAAGTGCACATGTGACTCACAGTTTTTAACAGAGACCGGTTGTAGTAAAATATATTTTATACGTTTGATAGTGCAAAGATACAGTGCAAAGTGCTGGTGCAAAGAAATCACAAAATTGAGAAAAGATATTTAAAATTTAAAATTAAATATAGCAAGTGCAGTGTACATCCAATCAAAAAAAAAAAAAAAAAATTAGAAGTGATTGCACATTATGACAAAAAACATAAGGTATGTGCTGCAGTGAGCAGGGGTGAAAAAAAATAGGTAAAAGAGCCGGTCAATTTACAAGAGATTAAAAGCAAAATGAAGAGGCTCCGGGTTGCAGACACCAGCGTGACCGCTAGGTGTCGTACCCTGTATACAACCTGCTATGGCTTTTGCTGGGGGATACTGTTCAGGGGTTCCTCCACTCCTTCTAATTCTTTGGTGAACCCTGTAATCTTCAAAGAAAAATGCAGAGAAGGAAACCCCCTGGTACCATATCCTCAATATAACTTAGAACAAATACGTGTAGTGACACAGGTTGAGATGCAGGCTGTCCGCGATCAGTAATGTTTTTCGGCCGGGAAGCTTTCACGGCTCTGGCTCCGGGTGCCGGAAGTGACGTAATGACGTCAAAGACTCTGCCCTACGCGTTTTGTCAGAGGACGTCTGCTGGAGCGGCGTGCTTACCTTTCCAAACTTACCTTTTCTTCGACGCACCTTGGGTCTATAACCCAACACTTATGCACACGATGATGACTGTCATTTATAATTTCTAATTTTCTTTGAATATATGTTTTAATTCATCAATAAATTATTTGGACTTTTTATGTACAACTGTGTATAAATCACTTGCCCTTAAAGTCCCACACCTTGGTTTGAGGCACCAACCTACCCCCTCTATATATCCATTCAGGAACCACTGCCCCAATAGTTGAGAGCTCTGAAGGGTATGACCCAAGTACAATTCCTGCCCTATGTCCTACTCCTTCTCACCACCAGAAACCCAACCTTCTTACTTGTGAACCTTTTCTCCCTGTTTCTAACTCGCAAGGGGGAACTCTGTCATCAAAGGATCCTACTGGCTCTGTGACAGTAGGAAGTAGGGATGATCGAACTTTTGAAAAGTTCCGTTCGGCCAGAGTTCAGTCACCCTGGTATGGCAGCCTCAGGCAGAGTCAGCTAAACTACACTACGGTCACCCTGACATGGCAGAGTCAGGTCACCTAAACTACACTACGGTCACCCTGACACTTAAAGGTATCCCTACAGAAACTAGATTATTGAATCTAACTATAGTGGTATATAGTACCTTAACTACACTGCATATCCCTTTCCTCACACTAAAAGAACAGCTCCATACAGCAGGAGTAACACAAATGCTTCCACTCTCTTCCACAGCCCCTATATTACAGTGCTAGAGGTTTGGCGGGACTAAGTTATATCCTGGGGGGCGTATGGGGGGGCGTATTCACTCCTGATTGGCCTCTGGACCCCATAGTCACTCCAATCACATTTTACTGACGTTTCTGGGCCAATCACGGGCTTTTAAAGCCCAGTTCCTGTCTAATTGCATTCTGGGCGGTTCTGCTGGCCAAATTCCGAACTTTTACCGAAAAAAGTTCGGAATTCGGCTGAATTTCGAACAGCCAATGTTCGGGTCAAACCGATGGTCGACCCGAACCGTTCGATCGTCCGTAGTAGGAAGTCCCCCTCTTCCTCCTACTGCTGTGCCTCCAGTAAGCCATATATTACACCATGCATTGTGTGATTCCAAAGGAACACCAGAGGTATTGAGTCAGAAATCCCTGTCTTGTCGTGGCTTACCATTCTGGTCATCCCTTCAAATACTCAACATAATGCATACATCCTGAATCAGGAGCCACTGATGTGGTGAAAATAATAACATGCTCCCTGAGCTTGTCCTCATACTGTATTCACACTGATGGTGCTAGTGCAGCCAATGCAGCATGGCTAATGTTGTGTTTATGTGGGTGGTGTTCAAATGGAAAGAACAATAGTAAGTTTAAATGAGGAAATGCTTGTGAAACTCATGAAATACAGTGAATACAGTATATGTTAAAATAGAGTATGTGTATTTACATATAAAATCAGTTGGGGTACGTCTATATCCACTTCGGCTCTCCCACCTGTTCACCCCTTTTAGACCAGAGCAATTTTCAAATTTTTGCTATGAGCCTTTTTATTTGGTGACAATTTTGCCATTATTTAGGATAACACCCTAATACACATGTTTTTTTTTTTTTTTTTTTTTTAAGGACAAACAAAGCTTTCTTTTTATGAATATTGTCCTGCAACAATTATTTTTTTTCGCAATCCTTAGACAATTAAACGTAATAAAACTAAACAAAAGCCACTTATCTTTTTTAGAGCAGTGTTAGTTTAAAAATAAATAGTGTTACTGCACATACAAAGTGTGCATTTTATTCTATAATTTGTCTTGTTTAAAACAACACCAAAGTATGATTCTGGTGCAAAACATTGCAAAGTTATTTACAAATGAAGGGGTTCCACAGAGGAACATTCAATTAAAAATTTTTACTTGTCAGGTTGCTTTAACAGAAAGTTACTATGTTTTATTGCAGCTTTCTGTATTCACAGCTGAGCAATGTTGTTGATAAACATTGCCAGACTGCTTTTTTTTTTTTTTTTACAGCTCCTGCTACCGGGACCTTCTCTGTGTACTTGGCAATGCAGCTGTGATTAATCAGAGCTGAATTGCCGTGTACTGAGACAGGGGGGATCCCAGTAGCAGGGCAGAAGGAGTGGATGTACTAGACATGCCCTGTGTACACTGATGACATTTTCTGGGGTGTGTCTAGTACGCCCAGAGTCTGCAACTTGTTATGTAACACACCCAGATCTCAAACAGTCAGTGGGTCAGAGCGCGGTGGTACCCAAGGTGGTCCACAGTCCCCCTATGTGTGGACGAAGGAAGACACCAGGAAAGGACCACTGGAGCTAAAGGAAAACAAAGGAGAACTTCTGAAGACTGCAATATGTAAAAAAAGTATTGGATGAATGTATGGGAAAATTCCCTACCATAACCCCAAACCCACAGAAGTGCAGATATTAAAAGTCTTAAACTAAATCTCGGGCGCTGTAAATTAGTGGTATGGAGCCATGCGGTGGAAACGTGGGCACTCTGAATAGAAAACAGGAGTACAGATCAGTAGCTTGCCCCAGGACTTAGGATGTAGGAAAAGGACACTCCTAGGACAATTAATCCTAAGAAAAATCATCAA
Organism: Pelophylax lessonae; assembly: GCF_965119305.1. NCBI lineage: Eukaryota > Metazoa > Chordata > Amphibia > Anura > Ranidae > Pelophylax > Pelophylax lessonae. The sequence continues at coordinate 310,289,125 of NC_138772.1, read as the reverse complement.
ACATAAGTAGATGTATGAAGCACCCTCCTAAGTAGGTGCTAGTGAGAGAGTATAGTTTTTGGCTCTGTCTGCTTACCAGAGGGGCTGCAGGCAAATCTATATTGCTCTTTGCTTAGCAGAGAGCAGGATCTGTTAGTGAGGTCTGCTCATTGTGCTCAGTATGCGATTCATTGTGTTTGACAGTGGGAGGAAACCTGACGAATGAATGCATAGGCTTTGATACAGTCCTGGTAATTGGCAGTGGCAGGTCGCCTCAGTGCATTCTGGGATACTGTATAAAAGCCAGGAGCACATGTGCTGCGGGGTCTTTGGCTGGAGAGCAGAGTCCCGGAGGGAGGGGGTGGCTGCCTCCTCCTCTGTAGCAGTGGCACATGGTCACAGGAGGTCATCCTAAGGGCCAGAGGAATGGATGAGAAGAGCTGAACCCAGAGGCCCAAAAAAACTGACTGAAGGGGAGACACTGGAGACCCTAGAAAAACAGTATTGTGAGTACAGGGACTTGTGTCAAGGGGCCTGACCTGAGGATAGGATATAGGATAGTCAGAGGACGGGTGTCAGCAGTAAAGAGAGAGAGAGGATGCTAATGAGTGCGTCCTGAAGACAATCAATAGTTCACCAAGTCGTCTTAGGAAAGAGACTTAATTCAAATTCGCCTTTAGTGCCAGGGCAAATCAAAAGTCTCGCTGTACATGAAGATAGAAGTCCTCCAACATTGTGTATAGGTAATTCGGAGTATCCCACTATTCCCTTCTCCTATCCCCAATATATAATAAAACAAAACCTGCAGATGTAAAATCTGGCAGTCCTTACGGGAGCAGTGCTACATGTATAATACCCTTTAGCATATAGGTAGTCAGGTATATTAAAGTCCGAAGCCTCTGCCAGGTTCTATGAGCAGAGATGCAGTCCCCTTAAAGAAAATGCACAGCAGGAGTACCTTTCTGTAGAAGCGCCTCTCCCCACAATGCTCTCCACCACAGAAAAGTCTGCCTAAATATCTCTGCCAGTTTGCCCAGCCACGCCAATCATAGGACTGCCTGCACTGTGCGGCCCAGCTATCCCATCACAATGAGGCAGGAAGAGGACAGGCAATTTGCCACACTGCAGGAGAAACAAAACCTCCTGCAAGAAGGCAGGATAAACCCAAACCCAGTGGGGGGATGATTGGACAGGGGAGCAAACCAATCCAGGGTGCAGGGAAGTAGAGGACCTCCCCCCACAAGTCACCTCTAGAAAATAGGGAAACAAATGAGAGTGCCATACCACAGCCCACTCTTAATTGCATTTATAACCCCAAGTATTTGGGGTACATTGTAGGAAGAGGGCTGGTGAAGCCACAGATGAACAAAGTAGAGGCTATCCAGGCCTGGCCCCGCCCTGTCACAAATAAACAGGAGCAAGCCTTTTTGGGCATCATGGGGTACTACCGCAGGTTTGTCCCCAACTTTTGCCAATATTGCTGTACTTCTCACATACCTGACAAAGGGTAAAAAGTCAGTTATGGTTGAATGGAATGACGAGGCTGAAAAGTCTTTCCAGGAGCTTAAACCATGAATAGAATGATCAACTTAGAAAACTGTAAATGTAATTTGTATTATTATGTATGTTTTTAATATGCAAGAAAGAGTATGAAATGTAAAAAGAAGGAATTGCTATACATATCTTTTTCTGAAGCTGATTTGGTATGGTCTCCAGCAGCAGATGCTGTGTGCAGGAGAGAACTGACAACAGCTGGAAAATACCTGGAAAGTGGCGTCACCCATAGAGATACTATGGGGCTTCTGTTGGCAGCTGCCTCTCCTGCACACACCTACACAGAGAAGCCCTGACAGCTCAGTGTGGGACCGGAGCGGCTGCAGAAAAGGTATGTATAGCATTTTTTTTTTTTTTACAGTGCTAGATATATTAGTTGTAGAATGTGGCTGCAAGTAGGTTTAGAGTTGGGTAGGTTTAGGTGAACTTCTACTTTAATGCCTAACCCCTAATTAGGTTACATGCTCTGCCTACAATGGCTTGCTGGACACAGCAAAGAAAAAAAAAAACATGTCCCTGGAATTTTGTTTTTAAAATGCTGGCAACTACTGTATGTGACTGATAGAACATGGAAGAAACTGGGAGGGTCTAGCTAGGACTGAACTAACTAGCACAGTAGTGCAAACAAATGGAGATACCTAATCACATAAACACACTTTATTTGCCTAAAACTGCTAAGGCCCAGTTCACACCTGAGCGATATTCTGCTTGAGGCTTGTAGCTCTAAAACGCTCAACGAGCCACATCCCATTCACTTCAGTGGCCCTTGTTCACATCTGAGCATTCTGTCGCCTGAAGCAAAATGCCTGTCGCTCATAAAAGTACATGAGCTTCTTTTTGGCAGATTACAAGTGTTTTTGGCCCCACAGACTTCAATAAAAATGACTGACTTGAGGATTTTACAAGCATTTTATGCTCAAAAACAGCTCTCCACCCCTAATTTCCTCTCCCTTTCCTTCCCCTTGTACTTTCTATTATCTACACAAAAATGCCTGAAGTTATAAAACACTTGTAATATGCTTCTAAAATGCTTTAAAAATGCTTGCAAAAAGCTGCAAATTCTTTTTTTAAAAAATGCCCGAAAAATGCCAGTAAATCGTTATGCTCTGGTGTGAATGGAGCCTAATGGATGTCAGCATACATTAAACAAAAGAAACCTGATACAGTTCAATACAACACAGAATAAATACATATAAATGGGACAGAAAACCAGTACTTCTGAGACTTTACTGAGTTAGGGTTCTGTACCAGATTCATTAATGCTTCATTGTGCTTAGCATACCTAAGACACATAGGCCCAAATGTAAGCTGGAAGATTTATACTCAATATTAGAATGTATACCTTGATTAAAATGTGTAGTGCGCTAATTCTGTGAAACTTATAAACATAAATATGTAAACAATAGTGACACCAATATCATAAAAAAAATAGGATGAGATCTAAAACATAAAAGTCCATAAAGTTCATAAAAGGTCCATATATGCAACAGTTCACATAAGTCCTTGAATGAAGAGATCCCAATACCAAACAAGTGATTTCAATGAAAACAAATGAGGGAAAGGTGTTTCAAGGTGCTTGTTTAAAGTGCAGGTATTCCCCTTACCAGACGGGTGAAAAATAAGGTGCAATATATCTCCAAACGAAAAGATGCGTTCAGTGATATAGATAGCCCAGCTCTACCCACCTCGTGGCCAGTTTGAGAGTAGATAAGACTCTTACCAGATGACATAAAAGTTAAGGTGTATGGGTAACTTCTGGATATCTTTCAGCCCAATTGTAATGACCGTCCCCCAAGCTTGCGGCTCCCTGTTGTCCCTTGGAAGTGAAACTTCATCCAGGTGTGCATTATCCTTATAACTTTTATTGCTGATACTCAAAGATGCACTTAAAGTTAAGATGATATAATAAGCTTGCTGGAACCCTGTAGATCCGTGGCCGCCTGCAGTGTGGAGCGCGGGGATGTAGTTAGTGACGGCGCGCCTCCTCTCTGACGCGTTTCCTCCTAGCGGACTTCTACTGAGACAGTATCCTATCCTATTTTTTTAGGATATTGGTGTCACTATTGTTTACATATTTATGTTTATAAGTTTCACAGAATTAGCGCACTACACATTTTAATCATTTGTACACTTAATTATCCTCACTGGGTAATCGGATTTTAGTTGCAGCTTATTTAATTGATTCATTTATCAGCGCTCCCTTTACACATAACATTAGAATGTATACCTACGTATTTTATTCTGCAGATAATTTTCTGCATACCTTTAGGGGCATTAGCTATCTTACTCCCAGCTTTTTTTTTTATATTTTTTTTTTTTTATTTAATAATTTTATAATTTAACAGATTAGCAAGGTAACAATACTTTAGACGGGCCATTTTTCCTGGTGTAACTAGTAAGCTGCTAACATTTTATAACATTTCTTTCCACTCTTACTTGTTTGTGCAATTTTCAAAATGAAAACAAGGAGTGTCGAATAGAATGAAATGTCATTTTAAAAAGGAGTGCATAATATAAATTTACCCGTATAAATAATCCACTCTGTTAAAAGGTTGACTTGGCATTCAATCTGTTTCATCCTACAGTGAGCCTTTTACACTCTATTATATCTTCAAGCCATTAATGTTTCTGAGGACAATGATGTTGCTGAAGTACCTTAATATAATTATGGGAAAATGCATTTACCCTGGCTCAAGGTTATCTTTATGATATATTCTATTGATTCCTGGTCACCTTGGTACCTTTTGTACTTGAGAACAAAGACATTTTTAGGCTATGATGGTAGACATTACAATGAAGAAAACACTGTATGTAGAAAGTGATCTCTAGTTAAAGTCCCTTGTTTGTACATTTGTACCCAATGTCCTCAGACAGGTTTCTCTATTTATCCATTAGTGGCTTTGATGTTAAACAAGGTAAACTGGAGAAGAGATCTGTAAATTGTTCCTCACAATTGTGAACAAAGTTCCCCTGGTAATATTCTTCCTTCACTAACATATATTACCTCTTTTCTTTTCATCATCTTGGTTTTGGAGAACTCCTGAACTTGGGGTATAATAGCTAGCCTTATATTTTAGCATATGAAAACGATTGCTGAAGGAACTCTGCAGCTTCAGATTTTCACAAATCTGATTTCAAAATAAAATACTTTACTGGCAGATTGAATCAGATCAAAAGGGTTTTCCTGACAGACTCCATGGCAGCATATGTTCGGGAAGCCCCGCCTCCTCTCCTACCCTATAGGACCCCACTCCCATAAATCTTTGCTCCCTTTCAGCATCCGTGTTCCTTTTTTGTCCTCCTCAAGCATGATGATACGTTCCTACAAAGCAGTCCTATGTATATACTGGAAGCAAGGATTGGGTCAGCATGGAGCCTCCGCTAAGCCCTTTGCTCTTAGCAGGGTATGGAGGGGGCAATCGAAGAGACCCTGGGCGGGAGCTCGGTGGTCTGGCCGAGAGAGCCCAGCTGCTGCGGGTGGCCTACCGTTGCCCGAAGAAAAGCCTGGTGTTGCGTCTCCGTGGACCCGTCCCTGCTCCAGGAGGCAGGGTGGTAAGCCCTGTTATGGGACACTTTACTTCCTTGTTTTAGTGTTGATTTTACTTTCCATAAGCTAACTTGTGCCTCTTTCCCCTGTGTTATCATCACATTTTGTTTATGAGGCTCTTTTAATATAGTCAGGGTTGCCTGTGTGTCTTTTTATGTGTGTGTTTAAGCCTTTTTTCCGGTATTTACCTCTTCCAGCCCCCCTCCCCCCCAGTCTATAGGCAGTTTATAACTAATCCTGGGTTTCTCTCTGTGATTCAGCCAGCAGGAACTTATTTCTGTGCCTTAAGTATGGATTCATCTCCGCCCCCTAGTGGCCAGCCCGCTCATACCAGGGATGTGCAGGGCTGGAAAGGGGGGAAGGGAGGTGTTTTTTCTGTCTGTCTATGGCCAATTTGGCTATTGCTTTTCTATGTTTTTGCATGTCTGTCTCCAGCTCTTCCAGGTCCGATCCACAGCATAATGCACGCAGAGAAGATCGGCGTTCCAAATCGCAACACCGGCACTCCTCATCCAGGTCCAGACGCAGATCCCCCCATAGTCCGGGGCGCGAGGGCCAGTCTTCGTCCGCTAAACATCATGGCTTCTCAGAGCGCCCTCATGGAAGAAAATGCTGGGGATGTGGTATATTGGTTCCGGACGGTACGTCCCTCTGCAACTGTTGTTATGCCCAAGCAACGGGCGAACGGGGAAATTCGGACCAGCACATTGAAGATGTAGTGCGCAAGGTCCTCAAGGACTCTTTGGCAGAGCTTAATCGTCCAAGTACATCTGCAGGGCCGTCTCGCTTGCCAGAGAGAGACATTCTGGAACAAGATCCGTTTGAGCCTTCTCAACCTAGCCACCCTTCCATCCTTCCTTCAGATTCGGATTCGGATACGGATGATTCCTGTCCGGGATTTGAATTCAACCTCGTTTCCCCCTTGGTAAGAGCCGTAAGAGATGCTCTCGATTGGGAGGATCCTGCAGTCTCCCCCCCCAAAGCAGAAGAAATTCTTCAAACAATTATGTAAGGAACGTTTGAATTTTCCGTTCCTAGGGGAATTGGGAGATATCATCTCTGAGGAATGGGGTAAGGTTGAGAGGAAAAACTCCATGATTACGAAAATGGCGAAACTATACCCCTTCAAGCAGGAGGAAGTCAAACACTTGGAGTCTCCACCCCTAGTGGACGCCGCAGTGATGCTGCTTGTAAAACATTTTACTTTACCCATGGAAGACACGGTGTCCTTCAAGGAGCCTCTAGAGAGGAGAATTGATGCCGACCTCAAGAGGGTGTATCTCACAACAGGTATGGCCTGTAAACCAGCTCTAGCCCTGGCTACAGTTTCAAAAGCCATGGAGGTCTGGATTAATGGCCTTGATGAAACCCTCAAAGGAGTTTCAGAAGAAGCAGCAAAGAGCTCTCCAATCCAAGAGCTATGGATGGCTGCGGGGTTCTTGGGGGAGGCTTCCATAGACATCATCCGCCTCTTGGCCCGGGTAATGTTATCCTCCGTCATCGCTAAACGCGCCCTTTGGCTTCGGTCTTGGGTGGCCGATGCCGCGTCAAAACAGGCATGGTGCCAGATTCCCTTTGAGGGCTCTTCCCTCTTTGGGAATAAATTGGACGCGGCCATAACTCGGGCCACGGGTGGTAGATCTGGTTTCCTTCCCCAGGACAGACGCACTGGTGCCCAGAAGCGGGCCCCTCCGAGGAAGCGGAACACAAGCCGCGCCAGGGAGGCGCGCAGTTATAGACCAGGCAAGACATTCGGGAGAGGATGGAAGTCCAGGCAGTCCGCCTTCCAGAAGGGCACTTCGTCTGGAGACCGGGAGACCACAAAATCCTTTTGAGAGTGGGCCCGCCCAGGCATCCCCAGTAGGAGCTTGTTTGCTCCGCTTTCGGGGGCTTTGTGTGGGCGCCTTTTCGGGGGCTTTGTGTGGGCGGCCTCAATTCAAGATCCCTGGGTCCTCAACACAGTGTCTCAAGGACACTCTTGGGTTTTCAACAGCGCCCCCAGGACCAGGTTTGTCGCCATGTCTCTTCCCTCCTCCTGCAGAAAAAAAGCAGATCCTTCTCTCTTACCTAGACTCGCTGGTGGTTCAGGAGGCCGTAATTCCAGTTCCAGAATCGGAAAGAGGTCAGGGAGTCTACTAACCCCTCTTCCTAGTTCAAAAGAAAAACGGCACCTGGAGGCCGTGATAGATCTTACGTACCTCAACAAGTCTATCCGCAGAGAAAAGTTCAAAATGGAGTCTCTGGTCACGATTCAGTATTCAGTCCAACCAGGAGACTGGCTAGCGTCTATAGACCTGAAGGACGCTTACTTTCATGTTCCAGTAGCGAAAGAATTCCAACGGTTTCTCCGATTTGCCATCGGGAAAGCTCATATGCAATTCACCTGTCTCCCCTTCGGGCTTTCAACATCGCCTCGCACGTTTTCCAAAACCTTATTGGCAGTAGTGGCCCTTTTATCAGGATCAGAGGCATCAGGTTACACCACTATCTAGACGACCTGCTTCTCCTGTCTCAAGACAGGTCTCAACTTCTTCTGCATCTAGAGCAGGTGATCTCAATTCTCCAAGATTTTGGGTGGATCTTGAACTTCGAGAAGAGTCACCTGGTGCCCACACAATTGCTTGTGTTCCTAGGAGCGCTGTTCGATACGGTGAAATGTACCATTTCCCTGCCTGAGGAAAAGATCCCGGTGGTCCGAGACAGAGTGGCATTCGCCATGGCTTCATCTCATCTCACTGCTCGGCAGTGCCTGAGGATAGTAGGTACCCTGGTGGCCACAGCTCCCATGGTAAAATGGGCCTTGTGGAAGTTGAGGCTCTTCCAGAGGGGGGTTTCTCCAGCAGTGGACTAAAGACAGCATGTCTCAACAAATCCATCTGACCTCATCCATGAAGAGGTGTCTTGCCTGGTGGCTTCTACATGAGAATTTCGTCAACTGCCATTCCATAGCTCAAGCTACGTGGATCACAGTAACCTCGGACGCCAGCAGTACAGGTTGGGGAGCCCACTGCCAGTCAGAAGTGGCACAAGGCAGATGGGTTTTTCCCGCCCACGGAGTAGTCTCCAATGTGTTGGAACTGCGGGCTGCCTTCAAAGCTCTGCAAGCTTTCTGCCATCTGATCCAAGGATCCTCGGTAATGCTCAGGTTGGACAATACAACAGCGGTGGCGTATGTGAAGAGGCAGGGAGGGACCCGCAGCCTATCACTACTTCAAGAAACAGAGCCGATTATGTCCTGGACTCAGAGGCACCTGGCCAATCCTTCGGCAGCCTATGTCCCAGGGACACTGAATGTGGAAGCAGATTTCCTTTCCAGATACAAACTCGACAACGAGTGGTCTCTCCATCAAGAGGTGTTCGAATGGGTTCTATCTCTGGAGTTCCATCCAGAGGTAGACCTCTTTGCGGCCCCCCTCAACAAGAAGCTCCAGAGGTACTATGCGAGGTTTCGGGATCCTCGGGCGTTCGGAGTAGATGCTCTGACGGATATTTGGAACTTCCAAAGATCCTATGCTTTCCCGCCAGTACCAATAATTCTCCAGTTCCTACAGAGACTGAGGATGGAGGCGGTAGAAGTTCTGGCAGTGATTCCTTATTGGCCCAACAGACCTTGGTTCCCACTGTGGTCTCTCCTCAGTTACCAGTCTGGCCTAGATCTATCCCTGTCAGTCATCTCACTCCGAGTACAAGTTTCGGCCATCCCGGCATTCACGGGAGTACCGTGAGCTAAGCATCAGCTGGTTCAGCAGTTTTTTAAAGGTGCAGTTAGGCTCAGGCCTCAGAGAAGACCAAGATTCCCCAAATGGGATCTTCCTCTAGTGTTGGATTTCTTCTCATCACTTGAGGTGGCTTCTCTCTCAGTCAAAGAGCTCACTCTGAAGACAACGTTCCTAGTGGCTATTACCTCTGCTAAGAGGGTCTCCGAGATCCAAAACCTAGGGTCAAAAGAGCCTTTCTTAACCTTCTTCTCGGATAGAGTGGTCCTGATTCCTATGTTGGGGTCAAATCCCAAAGTGACCTCCGTCTTTCACGAGAATACAGACATAGTCCTTCCCACCTTCAAGACCGGTGAGAATTCTGAAGTTCATCCTCTGGATGTCGGTGACACCCTGAAACAATATCTGGCGGACACTTCTTCCTTCCGCCAGTCGGATTTCCTTTTTGTCCTTCTTCAAGGGAAAAAGAGAGGTATGTGTGCCTCTTCTAGAGCGGTGACTGCGTGGATTGTCCAGGCTATCCAGTGGGCCTACAGAGCAAAGGGCTTGGCTCCTCCGGAGGCGGTAACGGCACATTCGACTCGTAGCATCTCTACGTCTTGGGCAGTCTCTAGGCATGACGCTCCTGATGTGATCTGCAGGGCAGCATCTTGGTCATCTATCAACATTTTTCTTTCTCATTATTGTGTTGAACCGGCTGCCTTATATTCTGTTTATTTTGGTGTTCAAGTGCTGTCAGTAGATGGCAATAATTAAACATTTTTGTTCAGCATCTTCCCACCCTGGAGTGTATAGCGAGTTATTTCCTGAACGTATGCTGCCATGGAGTCTGTCAGGAAAACGGAAAATTGATATCAATACTTACCGTAATTTTCCTTTCCTGATGGACTCCATGGCAGCAGGAGTCACCTCCCAATTCCTGAGTAGGCAAGTTACAGAACACGGATGCTGAAAGGGAGCAAAGATTTATGGGAGTGGGGTCCTATAGGGTAGGAGAGGAGGCGGGGCTACCCAAACGTATGCTGCCATGGAGTCCATCAGGAAAGGAAAATTACGGTAAGTATTGATATCAATTTTCCGTTTTCTGTTTTGTCCATTCATTTATCTAACACTTTTAATACCATTTCAGTGTTTGCAGATGACACCAAGTTATGCAGGGGAATAACGTCCTAAAGGATGTCTCCAACTTACAAGCTTACCTCAATGCATGCGTGTTTTTAACCCCCAAGTGCATAACTTTTTATTTATCAACATTTAACCTAATTGCCACACAGTTGCCCAATGTTTCATTGGGCAACTGTGTGGCAATTAGGTTAAATGTTGATAAATAAAAAGTTATGCACCTGGGGGTTAAAAACACGCATACATCTTACATACTAGGAGGAGAAAAGCTGGGGCAGGTAATGGTGGAGAAGGATCTGAGGTTTTTGGTAGATCATAAGCTTAACCACTTAGCGAAGCCCACTGCAGTTTTACTGCGGCAGTCAGCCGCTCCTGGGCAAAGCGAAGTAGTACTGCGTCGATCAGTAGACTCTAGGGGGCGAGCTCGTTAGCTGGGGAGCAAGTGCGTGTGACCGGCGGCTCCGATTGCCACCGGCCACTCGCAATCTCCCGCAGCTGAGGGAGAAAGACAGACGGCTGATATAAACACAGCCGTCTGTCATTCTCCCTGAAGTGATCACAGAGGCTATGTGATCCTGCTATGTTGGATCGCATGTCTCTGTGATTACTTCACAAGCCACGCCCCCTGACAGTTAGAATCACGCCCCTAAGGACACCTTTAACCCCTTGATCACCAGTATAGTTAACCCCTTACCTGCCAGTGTCATTATTACAGTAACAGTGCATATTTTTAGCACCGATTACTGTAGTAATGTCACTGGTACCCCCAAAAGTGTAAAAAATATCAGTTAAGGGTAGGATCTGTCCGCCGCAATGTCGCAGTCCCGCTAAAAATCGCAGATTGATGCCATTACTAGTAAAAAAAAAAAACAATAAAAATGACATAAATCTTTTCCGTAGTTAGTAAACGCAATAACTTTTGCGCAAACCAACCAAAATACGCTTATTGCAATTTTTTTTTTTACCAAAAATATGTAGCAGAAAAAAAATTGGCCTAAAATGTTAAAAAATGTTGATTTTTATATATTTTTTTTGAGAGAATTTTATATAAAACAATGTGAAAAATATTGTTATTTTTTCAAAATTGTCGCTCTTTTTTTGTTTATAGCGCAAAAAAATCAAAATCGCACAGGTGATCAAATACCACCAAAAGAAAGCTCTATTTGTGAGAAAAAAGGACGTCAATTTAGTTTGGGTACAGCGAACGACCGCGTAATTGTCCATTAAAGTAACGCAGTGCCGAATTGCAAAATAGGGCCTGGTCATTGAGCAGCCAAATCCTCCAGTCTTAAAGTGGTTAATAATAGCATGCAATGCCAAGCTGCAGTTTCCAAAGCAAGCAGAATCAGAAAGAAAGAGAGAGATCATTTTGCCCCTGTACAAATCATTAGTAAGACCTCATCTGGAATATGCAGTTCAGTTTTGGGCATCAGCTCTCAAAAAGGATATCAGGGAACTAGAGAGAGTGCAGAGAAGGGCAACCAAACTGATAAGAGGTATGGAGGAGCTCGGCTATGAGGAAAGATTAGAGGAACTGAATTTATTCTCTTGATATGATCAACATGTAAAAAAAAAAAAACATTAGTGGTTCATATAGTGAACTTGGTGGGTATTCACTTTAAGGTCAATACAGAGGACACTCTTTACATCTGGAGGAAAAGAGATCTCATCTCCAAATACAGAATGGCTTCTTCACAGTAAGAGCTGTGAAAATGGGGAATAGACTCCCACAAGAGCTGGTTCTGGCCGCCAGGTACCCGCGATCGCTCCCCGTTGGAGACAGAACGGCGGTCTGCTGTTGTAAACACAGCAGACAGTTGTTCTGTCAGCATTCAACACAGGGCTCCTGTGTTCCTCCTATTTTGGGAGCACAGGTCCCTGTGTTGATTCCATAAGCCCATCCCCCACACAGTTAGAAAACACCCCCTAGGCATACATTTAACCCTTTGATCGCCCCTGGTGTTAACCCCTTTCCCTGCCAGTGTCATTAGTACAGTAATTGTGCATATTTTTAGCACTGATTACTGTAGTAATGTCACTGGTCCCTCCAAAAGTGTCAAAAATGTCAGTTAGGTGTCCGCTCTGTCTGCCATAATTTTGCAGTCCCGCTAAAAATCGCTGATCGCCGCCATTACTAGTAAAAAATAAGTACATTTTAAAAAATGACATAAATCTTTCCCCTAGTTTGTAGATGAGATAACTTTTGAACAAACCAATCAAAATTTGCTTATTGGGATTTTTTTTACCAAAAATATGTAGCAGAATACAAATTGGCCTACAATTTTTTATTGGAAATGTTTTATAGCAGAACGTGAAAAATATTGTTTTTGTTTTTTAGAATTGTCGCTCTTTTTTTGTTTATAAGACAAGGAGGGGGGAAGGCGGGACTTTAAATGAAACGCACGGTGGGATTGGCCGTGCGCCTCCATCCCTAATATCAATTGAGACAATGCAAAAAAGGTTGGGACTTTGAATGAGAGACATGACTGAGTAAAAAATGTTATATCATATTATTGATACATAAAAAAGGAGGTGATAATAATGTATTGCACGTATAGGCTAGCATGGTATAATGACAGTAAAGTAATAGAGTACATGTGTACACCCCGACAATGACAATCTCAAAAGAACCAACATGGCAATGAAACAGTAGTACAGAGTATTAGCATGACATCATAACATCCATTGACTGACGCGTTTCGTGGACTAACGCCACTTCTTCAGAGTCGGTGTATGATCATATCTATAGGTAAATGAGTATAAGCGTATAAGTACATTGCATTAGATGGTAGTCTGGAAATTGGGGGAGAAGGGGAGAAAAAGAGGGGGGAATGGGAAACAAGGTCCCCATAACCCCAACACTTACACAGTGGTTCCAACAGTGACTGGTACTGGGGGTGGGGGCAGCAACCCCTGATGTCTGTAACGCTCCTGCGTTTTCTGAAACAAGATGGATTTGCAGCTGCAGAAAAACTCCACTCAGTAGTCATGTAGAGATACGTTGAAATACCAATTCCAACTCCCAAGACTCATCACTGTGGTCTGTCTGATTCAGCATACAAATATACACACTCAATAAGATGTTCCTGGAGTGATAGATGTATATAGCAGTATAGTGGTGATGAGCTGAAGAGACAGGTATGAACAGTGACAAATAGGTGAACAGCACTTGAGAGAAATGTTCATGAGAGTATAGATGGTAACAGGTAGGATGCAGATAGGTTAGCAATCATGTATGGTAGTAGGTGGTAGGACAGCAGATGACATACAGGAGAGACTAACCCAGTGCAAGGATAGATGTTAGTAGGCTCAAGAGCTAGCAATCTAAAACAACAGTGCAGATGATAGTTACAGTCCTTAATATGCAGAGCTAGATAGTGTAAGCTTAGTAGGAAGGTTATGGAGGATTCCCCTGCGGGGTACTTATCACTAATAGCAAGCAGTAGTAGAGAGGTTCGGTATGAGCGAGTGATCCGGTAGCGGGATACAGGGATCAGCAGCGAGGTTCCGACAGCGAGGTACGCTTGTAAGCATATGAGCTTCAAGGCAGGTTGAAGAGTGAAGGGTGAAAGCAGCATGCCGGGAGTGATCGGGTGGCAAGACACAGGATCAGATATGAAACAAGTTCAGGTAACGAGATACAGGAGCGAGTAACATCTGGTATGCTGACTTCAGACAGGGACGATCCAACCATGACGGTTGAACGAACATGTGAGTGAGAACGCCGGCGGTTGAAATAGCCGCTCTGCGGCGCTCAGTGATGACAGCATCGGTCTTAAAGGTGTATGCGCACCTACCAGAAGAGAATGGTGGGACGCATACACTGAATTGGAAAGTGGAATAAGGGTACCAGAGGTACCAGAACATTACAGTACCCCCCCCCCCTTAAGGCCGGCTCCGGAAGGCCTCTAGAACTGGTTTTTCCGGGTATTTTGCGTGAAAATTGCGAATCAGCCTAGGGGCATGTATATCAGAGGTATCCAGCCAGGTGTCGTCTTGGGGCCCATAGTTCTTCCATCGTACTAGATATTGGAGTCTTCTTCTGTGGATACGAGAATCCAGAATCTCCTGTATCTCATATTTTTCTCCGCCTTCAACTTGTACAGGAGGTGGAGGTGGGATGGTAGGCCTTATTCCTTGGTCAGGAACATGGGGCTTCAGTAGCGACACATGGAAGATGGTCATAGTACTTTTTTTGTTGACTATGAGCGTGTGAGATGGTAGTATTAAGTAAACCCAGAGAGTCTTTTATTTGGGTAAGATAGTCTGAGGCTACTGGGTTACTTGATGGAAGGATGCGTGGTGGAAGAATAGTGGGATGAAACCCATAGTTCAAGTAGAACGGACTCTGTTTGGTCGTACTGTGGGTTGCGTTGTTGTAGGCAAATTCTGCCAGAGGGAGAAGATCCACCCAATCATCCTGTAGGTATGATGTATAGCAACGTAAATATTGCTCGATGCACTGGTTGACTCTTTCAGTCTGTCCGTTGGTCTGAGGATGGTAGGGAGAAGTGAGCTTTCGCTCAATTCGTAGTATGTGGCATAGTTCTTGCCAAAACTTGGAGATGAATTGTGATCCACGGTCAGACAAAAGAGTTTTTGGAATGCCATGTAACTTAAAGACATGTTTCATCAGTAGTTCCGCTGTTTGTTTGGACGAAGGTAGTCTGCGAATAGCAACGAAATGTGCCATCTTTGTCAGATGGTCCACTGACACTAAAATGGTATTAAATCCTTTGGAAGGTGGTAGTTCTACTATAAAGTCCAAGGACACAACTTCCCATGGAGTCTGGGGTATTGGTAGACTGCATAGTAGACCGGATGGTTTTGTAGTGTCAATTTTGGACCTGGCACAGACGTTGCATGAAGAGACAAATTTTTGTATAGATGTCTTCATATCAGGCCACCAAAACTGCCTGGTAAGCAAATTAAGGGTCTTTGTCATACCCATATGTCCTGTCATAGGCACATCATGTGACAATTCCAAGATCTTGGTGCGCATAGTAGGGGGTATGTAGAGTTTGTCGTTGTAGTAGAGGAAGCCTTCTGCATCAGCAGTTAGTTGTGGTGGAGGTGAATCCAAACCTATACTGTGCAGAATCTCTTCCTTCAAGGAACGGACAACCCCAATAATACGCTTGTAGGGTATTATAGGAACGGAAGGGATTTCGGAGCAATTATCTTCAGTTAATCGTGATAGCGCATCCGCTTTTTTATTCTTGTCTGCAGGTGTGTAGGTCACTAGGAAGTTAAATCTTAGGAAGAATAGTGACCATCGTACCTGCCGGTGGGAGAGGGTTTTGTTAGTCTGAAGATATTGAAGATTTTTATGATCTGTATATATGAGTATTGGTAATCGGGTGCCTTCAAGTAGATGTCACCAATTCTCCAGAGCCAGTTTTATAGCAAGCAGTTCCTTTTCACCCACTGGGTAATTCACCTCTGGGCTGCTTAGAGATTTAGAGAAGAAGGCGACTGGATGGAGTGGTGAAGTCTTCGTTGGTCGTTGGGAGAGTACTGCTCCTACTGCCATATTTGACGCATCTACTTCCAGAATGTATTGGAGGGATGGGTCTGGATGGCGTATTATGGGAGCAGAGGTAAAGCTTGTTTTTAACAAGCGAAAAGCTTCATTTGCTTCATCTGACCATTTAAATGGTTTCTTAATACTTGTGAGTTGTGTGAGAGGTCTCACAATGGCAGAGAAGTTCTTGATGAACTTCCTATAGAAGTTTGAAAATCCAAGGAATCGCTGTAGTGCTTTGCGGGTGGTTGGTATAGGCCAATCCTGAATACAGGATATCTTACTCATATCCATCTTGATTCCTGTTTTGGATATGATGTATCCTAGGAATAATTCTTCTTCTTTATGAAATAAGCATTTTTTTAGTTTCACGTATAGATTGTGTGTGAGTAATCTGGATAACACAAGTCTTACATGTTTTATATGTTCAGACAAGGATCGTGAATAAATAAGTATATCGTCCAGATATACCACAACACAGACATCAAGTAAGTCTCTAAGGATATCGTTTATGAATCGTTGGAAGGCTGCGGGAGCGTTACATAGCCCAAATGGCATTACAAGATATTCGAACAATCCGTATCTGGTTCTGAATACTGTCTTCCACTCATCTCCATCACGGATTCGGATTAGATTGTATGCCCCTTTCAAGTCCAATTTTGAAAAGTAGGTAGCTCCACGCACTTGTTCAATGAGTTCAGGGATAAGCGGCAAAGGATAACGATCTTTTACTGTAATGGCGTTCAATTGCCTATAGTCGATAATAGGCCTGAGACTTGAGTCTTTATTGCAGACAAAAAAAAGTCCTGCAGCTGTGGAAGAAGTGGAAGGTCTAATAAAACCTTTTGTCAAATTCTCATCCAAGTATTCCTTGAGATGGGAAAGTTCATCCTGCGAAAGAGGATAAACATGACCAAAAGGCAATTTAGAATTAGGGAGTAGATCAATAGTGCAATCATAATCCCTATGGGAAGGCAGTACTTGAGCATTTTTCTCAAGAAAAACTTCGGACAGATCCTGATAGCATAGTGGTGCAATCTCATCTGACACCACAGACAGGATCTTTCCATAAGACGGGATGTTACACGTACTCTCGCAATAGTAAGAGAGGAAGGTTAGGGTTCGTTTCTTCCAATCTATGGTTGGTTGATGTGTGTGTAACCAGGGAAGTCCCAAAACAATGGGAAAGTGGGGCGAAGACAATAGGTCGAAGGTAGTGGTCTCCGTATGAGACTCGTTAGTGGTGACTAGGAGTGCTTGTGTCTGATTAGTGATTGGGCCAGAAGATAACGGAATACCGTTAATAAGACTCACAGAGACAGGCTTAGGTTTTGAAATAATAGGTACTTTATTTAAAGTAGCAAAACGTATATTGATATAATTTCCGCAAGATCCTGTGTCGATCATGGCCTTAGTGGTAATCCTAGTCTGGTCCCACTGCAATGTCAAACGAACAAAAAGATAAGGGTTAGTAAATTAAGTTGTCAATCCCCCTAGGAGGACATGTGAGCACTCACCCTCTTTTTTGTGGACAAGGGGACAGACGCTTATCATGTGATCCGGGGATGCGCAGTACAAGCAAAGATTACTGGATCGTCTCCTGGCTCTTTCAGCAGTTGATAAAGGTGGGCGTATGGTTCCTACCTCCATAGGAGTAGGGTCAACGGCCGAAATCCGAGAAGGACTGGACAATGGCATTCCCATTTTTTCAGCCTTTCTTTCTCGCAGCCTCCTGTCTATGTTGATACTGAGTTGTATCAAAGCATCCAGGGTGTCCGGTAAATCCGCTCGGGCGAGCTCGTCTTTAACGGCTTCTGATAGGCCGAGTCTAAATTGAGTTCTCAGAGATGTATCATTCCACCCTGAATCCAGGGTCCATCTTTTGAACTCTGCTACAAAGTCTTCTACAGGTCTCCTACCTTGTTTCAAGGACCTCAATTGAAAATCGGCAGTACTCTGCCTATTGGGGTCATCATATAGACTAGCGAGTTCCGCTAGGAATAAAGCATAGGAGTTGAGAAGCTGATCATTTTTCTCAAAAAGAGAGTCTGCCCAGGCCTGTGGATCACCCGTTAGGTATGAAATAATAGTACAGACTTTTATATGAACAGTAAGGTAGGTACGAGGTTTTAGCAAGAAAAGTAACTGACAGGCGTTTTTGAATTCACTAAATTTTTTGCGATCACCTGTAAACACTAGAGGAGGATTTATTTTGGGTTCAGGGGGCTGAGCAGCGGCAAGTTGTGATAGACGGGTTACCTGCTGCTTCAGAGCCAGATTGTCTTCTTTTAATTCAGTAAGAGCGTGTATTAACGCAGTCACTTGTTTTAATTGTGTCACTTGAGTGGGTAAATCTGCTGAATCCATTTTGGGTTCGTTCAATCTGTAACGCTCCTGCGTTTTCTGAAACAAGATGGATTTGCAGCTGCAGAAAAACTCCACTCAGTAGTCATGTAGAGATACGTTGAAATACCAATTCCAACTCCCAAGACTCATCACTGTGGTCTGTCTGATTCAGCATACAAATATACACAGTCAATAAGATGTTCCTGGAGTGATAGATGTATATAGCAGTATAGTGGTGATGAGCTGAAGAGACAGGTATGAACAGTGACAAATAGGTGAACAGCACTTGAGAGAAATGTTCATGAGAGTATAGATGGTAACAGGTAGGATGCAGATAGGTTAGCAATCATGTATGGTAGTAGGTGGTAGGACAGCAGATGACATACAGGAGAGACTAACCCAGTGCAAGGATAGATGTTAGTAGGATCAAGAGCTAGCTGTCACGTACCTGGTCCTGAAGCCGAAATGCCGAGAGGGCTCTCCTTGCGGCTGAGTGCTTGGTGTCCCTGAAGGTGGTAACAGGAAGCACGAAGCCCAAAGTAGCAGGGATTGCCAGCTGTGCCCCAGATGAGGGTTGATGGTAGGAATATATCTCTGCAGGTGAACACCAGAGGAGGTGAGCACTAGGACCCAGGAGTGCTGTGGTAGTTGCAGACTGCACACGGCTGGAAGTAGTTTGTAATGGAGAGTGCAGCTGGCAGGATCAACAGGTAAGTACTGGAAGCAGGTTCTGCAGGCTGGGTACAGCAGGTGGGCACCAAGGCAGATCACAGCAGACAAGGCACAGCCAAAGGCGTAGTCGGGGACAGAAGCAGAGGTCAGTAAACCAGAGGTCAGCAGATCAGATAGCAGAGTCGTGGTTAGGCAAGCCGGGGTCATACACAGGGCAGATGACAAGAGAAGATCCGTGAACAATCCGAGTTCAGAGCTGGGAGCGAGACAAGAGGAATCCAAGAACAAGGCGGGTTGTCAACAGGTGATCAGAAGCAGCAACAAACACAGGAAGCAGGAAACAGGAAACAGGAAGCTGAAGACCAGTCAGCAATGTTCATGTGCCACAGATATCCTTTTAAAGGCCAGAGGGTGCTGGGATTGGACATCCACTTTGTGGGCCAGCACACACACGTCTTCGCCCTAGCGGACGTGCGTTTGCAATACGTGCGTGCGTATTCATGCGGCTAGTTCCCTGACAGTGCCCCCCCCTTATGGGCAGCCTCCGGATGCCCAAACGTGACACCTTCTCAGGGTTTCTGTTGAAGAATTCTTGCAGTAACCTGGGGGCATGAATATTTACCTCAGGCTCCCATGAATTTTCTTCAGGTGGATATCCCTTCCACTTAACAAGATACTGAATATGTCTTCCTCGCTTTCTGCAATCCAGTATTGCTTCCACCTCAAATTCAGTTTCCTCGCCAATAGTAATTGGAGGTGGCGGTGGGTTCTCCCTTCCTGGGAAACGATCTGGAACAGCAGGTTTAAGAAGAGACACATGGAAGACTGGGTGAATTTTGTAAGATTGCGGAAGAGAAAGTTCGAAAGCCACAGGATTGATGATTCTTTTAATTCCGAAAGGTCCGATGAACCTTGGTCCCAGCTTACGAGAAGGACAGGGGAGTTTTAGGTTGGCCGTAGACAGCCACACTCTGTCACCAACCTTGAAGGCCGGGTTCTCCCTTCTCTTCTTATCATAATTCCTTTTATAGTCATCCTGGACCTTTTGTATTGCCTCCTGCAGGGTCTGGTAATTCGTAAAGATGGAGGTTAATCTATCTTGTACTGCGGGCACATCAGTTTCTGGCAGAGAATCTGGAAAAAAGCATGGATGAAAGCCATAGTTAGCCCAGAATGGGGTTTGGTTGGTGGCCGCGTGCACTGAGTTATTGTAGGCAAATTCAGCACAGGGGAGCAGAGATACCCAGTTGTCCTGTGAAAAGGTGGAGAAACACCGAAGATACTGCTCTAAGGTCTGGTTGGTCCTCTCTGTCTGACCATTGCTTTGTGGGTGGTAGGCTGAGGACAAGCAGACATCAATATTTAAAGCTTTGCAAAGGGTTCTCCAGAATTTGGAGGTAAATTGCACACCTCTGTCTGATACAATGCTTTTGGGCAAGCCGTGAAGTCTCACTACTTCTTTAATAAAAGCCTGAGCCGTGTCTGTGGCTGAAGGTGTGCCCACCATAGGCACAAAATGCGACATCTTAGATAATCGATCAATGACTACAAAGATGGATGTGAATCCCTCAGCCGGAGGCAGGTCCACTATAAAGTCCATTGACAACATCTTCCAGGGCAAATCAGGAATTGGTAACGGCCTTAGCAGGCCCCAGGCTCTGGTGTTACTTCCCTTATTACGAAGGCACGTAGTACAGGAGCCAACATAATCCTTACAGTCCTGACTCAGGCCTGGCCACCAAAAAGATCGTTGAATGAGCTCAATGGTCTTGTGTACCCCGAAATGACCCGCTAATTGATGGTCATGACATGCCTTCAGGACTAGGGTCCTTGCTTCTTGTGGAACGAAGATCTTGTTATTTTGCCAGAAAAAATTGTCTTGTTTTTTCAAGGAACGAACTTCAGACTCCGGACACTGAGTGGAAGCTTGCTGGATGGCTGATTTTAAATCAGGTTGCAACAACAAAAAGTTTTGTGGTGAAAGGATGGTACTGGAGGAGGCTATTTCAGGGGTCTCTGGAAACATTCGTGAAAGTGCATCGGCCTTGCCGTTTTTTGACCCTGGCCTGTAGGTGATATGAAAATTAAATCGGGAGAAGAACAAAGCCCACCGTGCTTGCCGAGGCCTAAGGCGTTTAGCAGTCCTAAGATATTCCAGATTCTTGTGATCTGTAAATATCATCACTGGATGGGCAGCTCCTTCCAAAAGATATCGCCATTCTTCTAAGGCTGTTTTGATAGCCAGTAGCTCCTGATCACCAACATCATAATTCCTTTCTGCTTGACTCAGCTTCCGAGAAAAAAAAGCTACCGGATGGAGCAAGGCTTTAGGCCCCATACGTTGTGACAAGATTGCCCCAGTGGCGACCTCGGAGGCATCAACCTCCAAGACATAAGGCAGAGCAGGGTCTGGGTGCCGAAGTATTGGAGCGGAGGTGAAAAGAGCTTTCAGTTTATTGAAGGCCGCCTGGGCTTCCTGGGACCACTGAAATTGGGAATGTTGACGTGTGAGCTGGGTAATGGGAGCAATAATGGATGAGAACCCTTTAATAAATCTCCTGTAAAAGTTGGCGAACCCCACAAATCTTTGGATTCCTTTTTTTATCCACTGGGGCAGGCCATTCCAGGATGGAAGACACCTTTTGGGGGTCCATAGCGATACCATCAGTGGATATGATCAATCCTAGGAACTGGATGGTTTGTCTCTCAAATTCGCATTTCTCTGCCTTGGCGTAGAGTCCATGTTTCCTGAGGGTAGACAAGACTTTCTTTACGTGCACACGATGCAATTCAAGAGATGCAGAGAAAATGAGAATATCATCAAGATAGACTATAAGGAAGTAATCCAGAAATTCTCTAAAGATGTCATTTACAAGGTGTTGGAAAGTGGCTGGGGCATTGCAAAGCCAAAAAGGCATCACAAGGTATTCAAAATGTCCGAAACGGGTTCGGAAGGCCGTTTTCCACTCGTCGCCTTCTCTAATTCGGACTAAATTGTATGCACCTCGTAGATCCAGTTTAGTGAAAACTCGAGCAGCTCGAAATCGTTGAAACAGTTCTGGTATGAGAGGTAGCGGGTAGCGGTTCTTGACCGTAATTTTATTCAATTCCCTGTAATCTACACAAGGTCTGAGTGTATGATCCTTCTTTTGAACAAAGAAGATTCCTGCTCCTGCAGGGGAAGAGGATGGACGGATAAATCCTTTTTCCAGATTCTCGTTTATGTAGAGTCGTAGAGCCTCCAGCTCTATTTCTGATAATGGAAAAATCCGACCAAAAGGAATTTCTGCACCTGGAAGTAGTTCAATAGGACAGTCATAAGAGCGATGAGGTGGCAACACATCAGCTTTCTTCTTATCGAACACATCCAGGAAGTCATGATAGCTAGTAGGCACATACTGACCGATATCTGAGACTGCCTGAACGGTCAGGCAGCTGGGAGAGTCCAATGGTTCAGGAGCGAAACAATGCTGCTGGCAGTAGGCTGAAGGGAACATGATCTCCCCTTTAGACCAGTCAATCTTGGGATTATGGGCCCTCAACCAGGGAAGGCCGAGTATTACCGGAAACAAGGGGGAGTAGAGGACATCGAAACATAGGAACTCTTGATGTCCAGAGTCAGTAATCATTAGAATTGGTTCAGTCTCTTGGGTAATGGGCCCCGACTTGGGAATGGTGCCGTCTGCCAGGTGAACAGTAAGACTCAGTCTTTTAGGTCTAAGTGGAATCTGTAATTTCTTAGCTAATGTAAGATCCAGAAAACAACTGCAGGCGCCTGAATCAACAATGGCTCGGAATTTGACTTCCCCTTCTGCCACTTGCAGTGAGACAGGCAAGATGATATGAGCGGGGGAGGATCCAGCGACCGAGGCATATGTGGGACGAGAGGACAGGAACTTACTGGGTCTCACAGGGCAGTTTCGAAGGAAATGTCCCGTACCGCCACAGTATAGACAAAGGTTGGCTTGCCGCCGGCGGATCCTCTCTTCAGGGGTCAGGGAAGGCCGCAACAAGCCGAATTGCATGGGTGTAGTGGTGGTTACTGGAGGTTTGTAAGATTGAGTCCGTTCAAAGCGCCGCTCCCGTAATCGGCGGTCAAGCTGTATAGCCAACTGTATAAGGCGTTCAAGGGTAGTGGGAGCTTCCACCCGGGCCAGTTCATCTTTGAGCGCCTCGGACAGACCAAGCCGGAACTGGTACTTGAGTGCGGCTTCATTCCAGTCTGTATCTGCTGACCATTTGCGGAATTCAACCGTATAGTCCTCTACAGGCCGATTCCCTTGCTGGAGTGTGTGCAGGGCCGCTTCGGCCGAAGCCATTCGCTGGGGGTCATCATACAGCTGTGCCATGGCTTCAAAAAAGGCTGAAACTGAGTCTAGGACTGGGTTACTTTGTTCCATAAGATGATGGGCCCAGGATTGAGGTTCTTCTGTCAGCAAGGAGATGATGAAACCGACTTTGACAGTTTCAAGAGAGAAAGTCCGTGGCTGCAGAGCTAGGTATAACTGACAAGCATTTTTAAACGCTCTGAATTTTCTTCGGTCCCCGGAGAAACGTTCGGGTATGGGGACCCTTGGTTCAGGTGGAGGTACCACTACTGTGGGTATGACAGCGGTGCGTTCATAAACAGCAGAGGCTGGAGCAGAGACCTCATCTGCGGTATTCTGGCAAGCAGAAAAGGACGTAGAGGGTATGCTGTGCAGGCGACCTTCTAGTTGCATATAGCCTTCTTGTAAATTCTGTACGGCTTGTGTGAGGGCTGTAACTTGTTGGCACAAAGCCTCTAGCGGAGACGCACCTCTGTCGGCTTCAGACATTTTATGGCTGACTGGTACTGTCACGTACCTGGTCCTGAAGCCGAAATGCCGAGAGGGCTCTCCTTGCGGCTGAGTGCTTGGTGTCCCTGAAGGTGGTAACAGGAAGCACGAAGCCCAAAGTAGCAGGGATTGCCAGCTGTGCCCCAGATGAGGGTTGATGGTAGGAATATATCTCTGCAGGTGAACACCAGAGGAGGTGAGCACTAGGACCCAGGAGTGCTGTGGTAGTTGCAGACTGCACATGGCTGGAAGTAGTTTGTAATGGAGAGTGCAGCTGGCAGGATCAACAGGTAAGTACTGGAAGCAGGTTCTGCAGGCTGGGTACAGCAGGTGGGCACCAAGGCAGATCACAGCAGACAAGGCACAGCCAAAGGCGTAGTCGGGGACAGAAGCAGAGGTCAGTAAACCAGAGGTCAGCAGATCAGATAGAAGAGTCGTGGTTAGGCAAGCCGGGGTCATACACAGGGCAGATGACAAGAGAAGATCCGTGAACAATCCGAGGTCAGAGCTGGGAGCGAGACAAGAGGAATCCAAGAACAAGCCGGGTTGTCAACAGGTGATCAGAAGCAGCAACAAACACAGGAAGCAGGAAACAGGAAACAGGAAGCTGAAGACCAGTCAGCAATGTTCATGTGCCACAGATATCCTTTTAAAGGCCAGAGGGTGCTGGGATTGGACATCCACTTTGTGGGCCAGCACGCACACGTCTTCGCCCTAGCGGACGTGCGTTTGCAATACGTGCGTGCGTATTCATGCGGCTAGTTCCCTGACACTAGCAATCTAAAACAACAGTGCAGATGATAGTTACAGTCCTTAATATGCAGAGCTAGATAGTGTAAGCTTAGTAGGAAGGTTATGGAGGATTCCCCTGCGGGGTACTTATCACTAATAGCAAGCAGTAGTAGAGAGGTTCGGTATGAGCGAGTGATCCGGTAGAGGGATACAGGGATCAGCAGCGAGGTTCCGACAGCGAGGTACGCTTGTACGCATATGAGCTTCAAGGCAGGTTGAAGAGTGAAGGGTGAAAGCAGCATGTCGGGAGTGATCGGGTGGCGAGACACAGGATCAGATATGAAACAAGTTCAGGTAGCGAGATACAGGAGCGAGTAACATCTGGTATGCTGACTTCAGACAGGGACGATCCAACCATGACGGTTGAACGAACATGTGAGTGAGAACGCCGGCGGTTGAAATAGCCGCTCTGCGGCGCTCAGTGATGACAGCATTGGTCTTAAAGGTGTATGCGCACCTACCAGAAGAGAATGGTGGGACGCATACACTGAATTGGAAAGTGGAATAAGGGTACCAGAGGTACCAGAACATTACAATGTCTCCCCCGGGAGCTGAGGGCACGAGGGGTCCGCGGGTAAGGCGAAGGTGTCACATATAGAGTAAATTTGTAGAAATGTTGCTGGGTAAGCGGAGTATATCTGAATAGAGTAAATGGCCATAATAAATGGTAATTAATTGTATTAGGTATACAACTTGATGTCACTGAACTGATGTGTGTGGTGAAGGAAAATAAAGATGGTGTGAGGATGGGAATTGAAGTGAGGTGAAATGGGGGGATGTGATGAGGGACTGAGATAATAAAAAGCTTCCTTAATTACACGCTTCCTTAATCAGGCACAGCTATCAGTCGGGCTTCTTCCGACTTTATTCACATCTATCACCTCATTCACATTTTTACCACCATCTCATGACTCCCCCTTTTTTCTGCCTTTATTAGCTCACTTAACCACATATCACCCCCACACCCATTCACTTAATATAATTTCCAAGTTAATGTTTTGACAATTCCCTTACCACAACTCCCTTACCACATATACCATTTACCAGCATTATGTTCTTTACAAAGTACATAGTCATGTAGGTATTCTATTACTATATATACCAACTAAGTAGCCTTATATCCCCTATATAGTACATACTTATCTATTACAGTTAATATTTATACTCATTTTATACAGATATACTTTGGGTACTGTTATATATTTATCATAACCATGACCATTTTACAATCTTTTTATTATCTCAGTCCCTCATCACATCCCCCCATTTCACCTCACTTCAATTCCCATCCTCACACCATCTTTATTTTCCTTCACCACACACATCAGTTCAGTGACATCAAGTTGTATACCTAATACAATTAATTACCATTTATTATGGCCATTTACTCTATTCAGATATACTCCGCTTACCCAGCAACATTTCTACAAATTTACTCTATATGTGACACCTTCGCCTTACCCGCGGACCCCTCGTGCCCTCAGCTCCCGGGGGAGACATCAGGGGTTGCTGCCCCCACCCCCAGAACCAGTCACTGTTGGAACCACTGTGTAAGTGTTGGGGCTATGGGGACCTTGTTTCCCATTCCCCCCTCTTTTTCTCCCCTTCTCCCCCAATTTCCAGACTACCATCTAATGCAATGTACTTATACTCTTATACTCATTTACCTATAGATATGATCATACACCGACTCTGAAGAAGTGGCGTTAGTCCACGAAACGCGTCAGTCAATGGATGTTATGATGTCATGCTAATACTCTGTACTACTGTTTCATTGCCATGTTGGTTCTTTTGAGATTGTCATTGTCGGGGTGTACACATGTACTCTATTACTTTACTGTCATTATACCATGCTAGCCTATACGTGCAATACATTATTATTACCCCCTTTTTTATGTATCAATAATATGATATAACATTTTTTACTCAGTCATGTCTCTCATTCAAAGTCCCAACCTTTTTTGCATTGTCTCAATTTTTTTGTTTATAGCACAAAAAATAAAAATCACACAGGTGATCAAATACCCCCAAAGAAAAGCTCTATTTGTGGGGAAAAAAGGGCATCAATTTTATTTGGGTACAGCGTCGCACGACCTCGCAATTGACAGTTAAAATAGCACAGTGCCGAATCACAATAAATGGCCTGGTCATTAGGGTGGAAAATCCCCAAACCCCCCCATGTTGAGGGCATGAGGCTTAGTATAGTTAAGGGGGGGTGGCTCACACATCTCCCTTTCCTGACCTGCTGAGCTGCATGCTCGGATAAGGGTCTGGTATAGATTTTGGGGGGACCTCACACCATTTTTTTTTTCTTTAATTTCGCATGGGGGGGGTCCCCTTCTAACACATACCAGTCTGTTTTTTTCACAATCGTTTTTTCCGGCATCAGTTGTTAAGGATCCTTAGCAACCAGCTATATACAGTGTGTTTACAGTGTGTTTAAAGAGAAATAAAGAAAATAGGAAAACACAAAATGCATGAGAACTGCATGCAAAAAAGTATTACAAAATTCGGGTTTAAAAATGCAAAAACGGATCTTCCACCTTGTTTTGTGGATGGAAGAATCTGTTTATTTGTTTTTCATTTAGCCCACTGAACCCCAATTATTTATTTCCCTCCAAAGGTACATAAAAGTATTGAAGCCCCTCCTGGTAGACCCATTATTAATGGTATAGAATCCCTGAGCTCCAGGCTCGGGCAATATATTGACTTCTACCTCTAACCCTTGGTCACCCGTACAAAAGCGTTTATTAAAGACATGAAACATGTCATCCAGATCTTACAGGAGCTTGATATCTCAGAGGACTGCATTATAGCCACGGCTGACGTCAGTTCCCTCTATACAATGATTGGACATGAAGCGGCCATGGAAGCTGTAACATGGTCTTTAGAAGATACAGATCTCAGATCTGGATTTTGAACATGTAAGATTTATTTTAAAGAGTCTTCAATTTTTTTTGGCTCATAATTATTTTTGGTACGATGGTGACTATTTTTTACAAATTAAGGGCGTGGCTATGGGGGCAAGATTTGCCCCCAGTGTAGCCAATCTTTTTATGGCTCAGTGGGAGGAGGAAGTGGTTTTATTCAATCGACCTAAGGAACTGTTTTTTTATAAGAGATTTATAGATGACCTATTGATAATATGGAAGGGCAGTGATGAATCTTTTTATTCTTTTAAAAACAGAATGAATTTTAATAATAGGGGTATCGAATTAACATGGACAGAAAGCAAAGAAAAATTACACTTTCTAGATTTGGAGCTGTTTATCAAAGATGGTCGGATACATACTAGAAATTTTTTTAAACCGACCGATAGAAATGCCTATTTACCTATGGACAGCTGTCACCATAGGAATTGGTTATTTAATATACCTAAGGGACAGCTGATTAGGGTTAAAAGAAATTGCTCCAATCAGGAAGATTTTATCTCTCAATCTGGGATACTAGTTGACCAGTTCCGTGCAAAGGCATACGATATGAATAAAGTAACATCAGATTTAGCATATGTATCAGCGCTTAACAGGGATACTCTCTTGTTGGACAATAGACAGTCCGCGTTCAGGACAAATGAGTTTAGATTAATTCTGGATTATAATATACAACATGAACAGGTTGAAAAAAATATTAAAAAACACTGGGGGGTCTTGAAACAAGACAGAACTCTTGGGCCTCATCTTCCTGAAAAAAACAGGTTTTATATATAGAAGGGCACCTATTTTAAAAGATAGGTTAGCACATGGGGTCATTAACCCCCCGAGACCTAAAAAGAACACTATATTACAGTTCCTGTCAGGGTTCCATGCCTGTGGGAAATGTGGACCATGCCGCCATGCCAGAAAAAATCTTAAAAAAAGAAAAAATTTTACATCTAATAGCACTGGCAGGGAGTACCAAATTAAAGACTTGATCACTTGCTCCACGATAGGAGTCGTGTACATGCTGGAATGCGGATGTGGGCTCCAGTACGTTGGGTTGTACCTCAAGACCCCTGAATGTACGGATAGCCGAACATATCAAAAACATTAAGAAAGGTGAACGTTCACATAATGTATCTAGGCATTTCAGGGAGGTACACGATAAAAAACCCAACTCTCTCCAATTTTGGGGTATTGAACAAGTCCACAAACATTGGAGAGGGGGCAACTACATCCGCCAGCTGAGCAAAAGAGAGTCCTTCTGGGTGTATGAAGCTAAGGTCCTGTCGCCCAGAGGACTCAATATAGATTTTGACTTGAACTGCTTTATTAGTGATCGTTGATAACTTTTTAGGTTTTATTAGTCTCTGGATTTTATCTAATACCTTTTCTACTTTTTTATTCTACTTTTTTATACTTTTTTATTCTCTTATTGGTATGATAAAATATTTTCCTGATTTTATTTAATAGGTTTTTATATGAGTTTTAAAACTGATTTTTAATGATTTTATTAGGTATATAATATCCAGGGTCTTATATAGGTGAGTGTGCCAATTGGTTGCACGCATATGACATAGGTTGATTTAGAGTGTATATCCGAATACAAGGGTTTTAATATATATTCTTTATTTTATACTTTATATATTTTTTAATTAATATAGGGTTTTTTATATTTACCTTTTAACATGTATATTTATATGATTAATGTGCTTTGAGAGTGTATTAAATATAAGTTTAGTTATATATATTTTAATCACGTTTTAATGATCGGTATTCCATTATTTGTGAAGGACTCAGGGTAATGACCGACTTTGGTACGCTGTCTCCGAGTTGATTTACCTATTTTTTCAAATATGGACCGGATTGGCTCTATTAGATTTCGTATTTCGCCCATTTATGCACATGCACAGCATGACACTGTAGATCGAGTTCCTCGATCTCTGGTTCCGGTGTCCCGAGGCTGTGTTAAAGTGCAGGGCGGATCATATGAGTTACAGCCAATCGGAATGAACCCTTTGAAGGGGAGGCACCTTTATAATGAAGGACAGGTCAAGCAGTCTCCACCCCTACTGAAGAAGTTGAAGGCTATTGGTTAGCTCTGACGTAACACGTATAGGGGGGGGGGAGCCTGCGTACCTGACGTCGTACTTTCCCTGGGTCCTAGCCGAGTGTGTATCTGTCTGCAAAGCATGCACCGCCGAGTGCCGCTATATGTGAGTACCTTTCACAATACCTTAATAAAAGTATGGTATCAGACGGAGAGCACTATATATGTCCTTTTCTTTTATATGCACCTTTATTGAGTTTGATTGGAGTTCATCCATCCCCATCTTGATTGATCTATGTTGAGCTGACCGAGAGAAAAAAGAAAGGATATCTCCGGGTTTCTATAGCAGTTTCATGTGATCTTTGACCCATTGTGGTTCTGTGGCTGAGGTGAGAGACCAATCTTACTGGTGGTGGGATACATGCACAGCGGTGTTAGTGAAGAATTTTTTTGTATGATTTCTTTACCACCTGGTGTGGAGCATCTTTTTTCCACTTTTATATTGGACACTTATGGACTTTATCTATGGCACAATTGATTTCAATACACCATTAATATCACCTGTTATAAATTGATTTTGTTTTTCTGGCGCAGCACTTTTATAGTTTATTGTTTATTATTTGTGAGGTGTTACACATTTAGTGTTCGCTGCCGGATCATTGCATTGAAATTTTTTTGCACACATAATTGGCACTAGTATCATTTTGCTGTTTGATATTATCACTATTATCATCCTTTCTGTTTTTTTGCGCTGGTAATTTTTTGTACAATATACAGTGCCTTGCGAAAGTATTGAACTTTGCAACCTTTTGCCACATTTCAGGCTTCAAACATAAAGATATAAAACTGTAATTTTTTGTGAAGAATCAACAACAAGTGAGACATAATCATGAAGTGGAATGAAATTTATTGGATATTTCAAACTTTTTTAACAAATAATAAAAAACTGAAAAATTGGGGGTGCAAAATTATTCAGCCCCTTAAGTTAATACTTTGTAGTGTCACCTTTTGCTGCGATTACAGCTGTAAGTCGCTTGGGGTATGTCTCTATCAGTTTTGCACATCGAGAGTCTGAAATTTTTGCCCATTCCTCCTTGCAAAACAGCTCAAGCTCAGTGAGGTTGGATGGAGAGCGTTTGTGAACAGAAGTTTTCAGTTATTTCCACAGATTCTCGATTGGATTCAGGTCTGGACTTTGACTTGGCCATTCTAACACCTGGATATGTTTATTTGTGAACCATTCCATTGTAGATTTTGCTTATGTTTTGGATCATTGTCTTGTTGGAAGACAAATCTCCGTCCCAGTCTCAGGTCTTTTGCAGACTCCATCAGGTTTTCTTCCAGAATGGTCCTGTGTTTGGCTCCATCCATCTTCCTATCAATTGTAACCATCTTCCCTGTCCCTGCTGAAGAAAAGCAGGCCCAAACCATGATGCTGCCACCACCATGTTTGACAGTGGGGATGGTGTGTTCAGGGTGATGAGAAGGGATGATCGACCGGTTCAGGTCGACCATCGGTTTGACCCGAACATTGACTGTTCGAAATTCGGCCGAATTACGAACTTTTTGCGGAAAAAGTTCAGAATTCGGCAAGCAGAACTGACCAAAATGCAATGGGACAGGAACTGGGCTTTAAAAGCCCGTGATTCGACCAGAAACATCAGTAAAAGCCAATTGAGGGGGCAGGAGGATTCTAGGAATGTGATTGGAGTGACTAGGGGGTCCAGAGGCCAATCAGTAGTGAATACGCCCCCCAGTATATAACATAGCCCCGCCAAATCTCTAGCACTGTAATACAGGGGCTGTGGAAGAGAGTGGAAGCAGTTCTGTTACTCCTGCTGCAAAAGTGTCATTTAGCAATTATTAGTGTGAGGAAAGGGATATCTAGTGTAGTTAGGGTACTATATACCACTATAGTTAGGTTCAATAATCTAGTTTCTGTAGGGAAAGTGTTAAGTGTCAGGGTGACCGTAGTGTAGTTTAGGGTGAACTGACTCTGACTGCTATGCCAGGGTGACCAAACTCTTCCATGTCAGGGTGACCGCCAGAGAAAAAAGATTGTTTGTCTTAGAATTGCAGTAGAGCAGGGATGGGGCTCCGCTCCTGTCACACCTGGGCGTTTTCGTTTCAGACGTTTATTGGGCTTTTTTGTGGACGTCTTTGGAATCATGCATGACATCTGAACTTCTGTGTAGGGGTATATATACACACACACATATATGTATATATACACATACACACATATAGGTGTGAAAGTAGCGGAACCCCATCCCTGCGCTAATGAAATTATTTGCAGAGATGGGGTACCGCTCCTATCACACCTGTATGTGTGTATGTGCATATATACATATATGTGTGTGTGTGTATATATACCCCTATACAGAAGTTCAGATGTTATGCCTGCCTCCAAAGACGCCCAAAAAATGCCCAATAAACACCTGCAACAACACACCTGGGCTTTTTTGTTGCAGGCGTTTATTGGGCATTTTTTGGGCGTCTTTGGAGGCAGGCATGACATCTGAACTTCTGTATAGGGGTATATATACACACACACATATATGTATATATGCACATACACACATATAGGTGTGAAAGTAGCGGAACCCCATCCCTGCGCTAATGAAATTATTTGCAGGGATGGGGTTCCGCTCCTATCACACCTGTATGTGTGTATGTGTATATATACATATATGTGTGTGTGTATATATATATATATATATACCCCTATACAGAAGTTCAGATGTTATGCCTGCCTCCAAAGACGCCCAAAAAATGCCCAATAAACACCTGCAACAAAACACCCAGGTAAAAGTTTAGAGGGACGGCCAGGTCTTCGTAGATTTGCAGTGGTCTGATACTCCTTCCATTTCAATATTATCGCTTGCACAGTGCTCCTTGGGATGTTTAAAGCTTGGGAAATCTTTTTGTATCCAAATCCGGCTTTAAACTTCTCCACAACAGTATCTCGGACCTGCCTGGTGTGTTGCTTGTTCTTCATGATGCTCTCTGCGCTTTAAACGGACCTCTGAGACTATCACAGTGCAGGTGCATTTATACGGAGACTTGATTACACACAGGTGGATTCTATTTATCATCATTAGTCATTTAGGTCAACATTGGATCATTCAGAGATCCTCACTGAACTGCTGAAGAGAGTTTGCTGCACTGAAAGTAAAGGGGCTGAATAATTTTGCACGCCCAATTTTTCAGTTTTTTATTTGTTAAAGTTTGAAATATCCAATAAATTTAGTTCCGCTTCATGATTGTGTCCCAATTGTTGTTGATTCTTCACAAACTATTACAGTTTGATATTTTTATGTGTGAAGTCTGAAATGTGGCAAAAGGTCGCAAAGTTCAAGGGGGCCGAATACTTTCGCAAGGCACTGTAGTTGGCATCTATAGTCTTGCTGCCCTTTCAGGACGATGGGTATCCACATGAATAGCATAGAAAACAAAAGAAGGGCACACCAACCTAGTGCAATATTATAAAACATTTATTGGAAAATCATTAAAACCACATCGTACATTATACTCAAAAGAGTATGCAAAATATAAGCATAAAACCAATGGATTTCTTTCGGCTATCCAGGGACTGCAGGACCAGTATGCTTAATTGCGAAAGGAGGACTTGAAGGTGTCCATATTGATGGGGCTAACGCATTTCAAGGGAGGACCCTCTTCATCAGAGCCAGACACTGAAACCTATTCCTAAACTTTCATGCGTTTTTTTTCTATTTTATTTCTGAACTTCCACGGACTTTTGTTTTAAGAAATTGGAATTTATTGTCACATTAATTTTGTGATACACTTTTATCACCATTGTTTGATAGCGCTGCACTATGTGTATATTGATTATTATAAGTGGTTACTGTAGATACAAGCAATAATCACTGTCTTCCCCCCCTGCTCCTAAACACCACCCCCGCCAGATGAAGACAATTGCTTAGCAGGAGTGATTCCCCTGTCAACACTGTCTGTGTTGATGGGGGAATCATGCAAATTTCTTTCCTGCAACCCAGAGTTGCAGGAAATAAATTTGCACCATCTATGGCCTGCCTAAGCATGTGTTACTGCGTAAACCTGGTCAGCCACAGAGCAGATGGTGGTTGGTTGGAGTCACCCTCCTGGTGGAAAGAGAAGACCCCCCATGTAACATGCACCTGATGACTTGGGCTCCTGTGCTGCATAGGCCTCAGGATTTTGGATTGATTTTGAAAGCTCTAACCTGGACCATGAGTCATAGATCTATGTGTATTGTGCTTCGGGTGCTAAGGCCCAGCCTCAAATCCTTCTGTCTTTTCATGTAATCACAGAATCAAAATACATTTGGGGCCAACCACATGCCTCCCTCCCTGATTGTATGGCATGATGGATAAGTCCCTTCTTGTATTTCTCAGCATTGAGGACCCCATTGATCCTGACCAAATCTCCAACTCCATTTGTAGAAATGCAACCCCAAACTTGCAAGGAACCTCCACAATGCTATACTGTTGCCTGCAGACATTAATTGTTGTACCGATCTCCATCTCTTAGGTGAATAAACTGCCTCTTGCTACAGCCAAATATTTCAAAGTTTGATTTATCAGTCCAGAGCCCCTGCTGCCATTTTTCTGCACCCTAGTTCCTGTCACATATTCAACAAGTTTCATCCCATTGGACTTCATCAAGAGTCCAATGAGACGAAACATATCAAGCAAGTGATCTCATCATAGGAACCAAAGTACATCACTGAAACCGGGAGTTACAGTGCCGCCATCTTTGAATGGATGTATGATCTTTCCCCCTGTATATGTAAGCGTATTTTAAAATAAATACAAGTTTTTACTTAAAAATACTTCACTATTGAACTCTTTTTTTATGACATGGATTGGTGACTCTGGAGAAGGTAGCGGAGAAAAAGAGAGTTAAAATTGGGTGCATTCTAGAACGATTATGGTTGTAAGGTGATTGTGGTGAGGCTCATTGCATCTGGTGGTAGAAACTTTTTGGCGGTATAGTGTGAGATCACTACATGTTTATGTGAGCACAATAAATAAAGTGTGGGGAGCATGATTTTGGTTTGAAAGTTTAATGCTATAATGGTTTTTGTTTTAAAAGTATATCACAAAGGTGAGTACATCCCTCACATTTTTGTAAATATTTTATTATATCTCTTCGTGTGACAACACTGAAGAAATGACACTTTGCTACAATGTTAAGTAGTGAGTGTACAACTTGTATAACACTGTAAACTTGATGTCCCCTCAAAATAACTCAACACACAGCCATTAATGTCTAAACCGCTGGCAACAAAAGTGAGTACAGCCCTACGTAAAAATGTCCAAATTGTGCCCAAGGTGTCAATATTTTGTGTAGCCACCATTATTTTCCAGCACTGCCTTAACCCTCTTTGGCATGGAGTTCACCAGAGCTTCACAGGTTGCCACTGGAGTCTTCTTCCACACCTTCATGATGACATCAAGAAGCTGGTGGATGTTAGAGACCTTGCGCTCCTCCGCCTTCCATTTGAAGATGCCCCACAGACGCTCATTAGGGTTTAGGCCTGGAGACATGCTTGGCCAGTCCATCACCTTTACCCTCAGCTTCTTTAGCAAGGCAGTGGTTGTCTTGTGTGTTTGGGGTTGTTATAATGTTGGAATACTGCCCTGCGGCCCAGTCTCCGAAGGGAGGGAATCATGCTCTGCTTCAGGATGTCACAGATGTTGGCATTCGTGGTTCCCTCAATGAACCACCAACCACCATGCTTGACTGTAGGAAAGACACTCTTGTCTTTATACTCGTCACCCAGTTGCCGCCACACACGCTTAACACCATCTGAACCAAAAAAGTTTATCTTGGTCTCATTAGACCACAGGACATGGTTCCAGCAACCCATGTCCTTAGTCTTCTTGTCTTCTTGTCTTTAGCAAACTGTTTGTGGGCTTCCTTGTGCATCATTTTTAGCAGAGGCTTTCTTCTGGGATGACAGCCATGCAGACCAATTTGGTGCAGTGTGCAGAGTATGGTCTGAGCACTGACAGGCTGCCCCCACCCCTTTAACCTCTGAAGCAATTCTGGCAGTACTCATACATCTATTTCCCAAAGACAACCTCTGGATATGACCCTGAGCTTGTGCACTCAACTTCTTTGGTCGACCATGGCGAAGCCTGTTCTGAGTGGAACCTGTCCTGTTGTATGGTCTTGGTCACCGTGCTGCAGCTCAGTTTCAGGGTCTTGACAATCTTATTTTATAGCCTAGGCCATCTTTATGTAGAGAAACAATTTTTTTTTCTGATCCTCATAGAGTTCTTTGCCATGAGGTGCCATGTTGAACTTCCAGTGACCAGTATGAGAGAGTGAGAGCGATAACATCAAATTTAACACACCTGCTCCCCATTTATACCTGAGACCTTGTAACACTAATGAGTCACATTACACTGGGGAGGAAAAATGGCTAATTGGGCCCATTTTGGACATTTTTGCTTGGGGGTGTCCTCACTTTTGTTGCCAGCAGTTTAGACATTAATGGCTGTGTGTTGAGTTATTTTAGGGGACAGCAAATGTATACAAGCTGTACACTCACTACTTAGCAAAGTGTCATTACTTCAGTGTTGTCACATGAAAAGATATAATAAAATATTTACAAAAATGTGAGGGGTGTACACACTTTTGTGAGATACTGTATATGTCCATGAAAAATTTTTGCACAGAAGGCAGTGGAGGTAAAAGGACAGACTAACACTGGACTGTTGAGCACAAGAGTGATTTGAACCATTATACAGGAGGGATATTACTATATGATGAGCATTTACAATATTGGTGAGAAGATTACTTGAAGAGAATTATTTATTTATTATTAACTTTGCACATATGGATATTCTAGTGCTGGTAATAAGAATTATCATGCAGCCAATGCCATTAAGAACTATCTTCAGTGGAAAGATGAACAAGGAGTCCTGGAAGTGATGATCTGTCCCCCACAGAGTCCTGATCTCAACATCATCAAAATTACATGAAGAGACACAAGGATTCGAGGCAGCCTACATCTATAGATGTAGGTTAGTTCCCCAAGATGTTTGGAACAATCTACCTGCCAAGTTCCTTCAAAAACTGTGTGCAAGTGCACCTTACTTTCCATTTTGTAAATTGATAAAAATAAACTATTAACACTTCTATTACTAAAAGCATTCTTACATTTTTTTCACATCTGCCTAAAACTTTTGCAGAATACTGTATGTCTGTAAAATGTCTAAAAAAAAAAAAAAACATGGACAGCTAAGAAAAGTAAAATGCTGACTCTTGCTCTAGGTCCTGAAAGTTGAAATATAGACATAGGGATTGAAAAAACAGTGGGAGTTAATGTGCAAATGTATACAAGTTGGTACTTGTTGTCATTCAAATAAAACAGAACATAAAATGTAAATGGAATTTGGGTAGCCTATCCAGAATTCCTGATGGTCCGGTTCTCCTGACGGTTACATTTCTGTAGGGAATTTCCCTAAAATGCTACATTCATCTCCTACAGGTGTATAGGCGATCCCACTTTCATGTTATGATCTCCTCCTTAGCGATCTTAGCAAACTAACTAGGCTGTTCTCATTAACTTCCACACCAGTTTGACTATCTTGATTACCGGGCTCCTCAAGCTCCTGCTGAATGCTTTCCCAGGAGGAGTCTTTCCTTACTTCCTGGGCAACAGATTGTGATCCCATTGGGGTTGCCTGGAGGTTGGGAAGGCTTCTTCCGCTCTCCAGATTTTCTATACTCACTTGTTTTGCTCTCCCCCATAGGAGCCTTAATACTTGTAATGTTGTTTTTGGATGACGTTTTCAATCCTTATATCCTAACTCTTATCGTGGAGTAAACTGTAAGTTACTTTTCATTGTATATGGCAAACTGTTGCATTATGTTAATAGTTACTTGTATTGTTAAAATTCAATAAAATCTTTGAAAGTAAAATGTAAATGGAAGCTGATCAATGTATATGATTCTAGTCTATTTTGCACATAGTTGTAATACTACACACAAATGAACCATTGATCCCTTACTTTGACGACCTGACCCTATAATGATTGTTTTTATTGTTTACTTCTAATCTTCAGTTGGTAACTAACAGAACCCCAAACTGTCCCTGGCCAGCTTCTGCTTGCCTGTCTGTGTTTTATAAAAACCACAATTATGTATGTCTGTGTGCAGTTACTGCATCACTAGACAAAATTTGTCTAATGATGCGACATTGTAAATATCCAAGTAATACAGTAGATCTGGTACACAAAGACCTGCCTTCAGCATGAATTAGCACTATCAATCACAAAATGGTAAAGTTCTATATCAGTACCCACAGAACAATACATGCCTCTACAGCTTCCAGTCTTTCAGACTTTTGGATTAAATTTTGATAAAAACGCAGTTGAATATTGTCTGTAATATTTTATTTCCATATAACGGGGTCGTAGGAGCTGCTGGACCGGATGGATCCTCTGTTCTTTGCCTCAACCTTCTCAAGAACCTCAGCCCCTCTGACACACCTTTATATGTAAGATAAAGTATCGGCACAGATGCAAGGTAGATGCGGTTCAAATGTGGCAAAGAATTTTATATAATGCTGTATAGTAGGGATATGCAAACTGTGACCCTCCAGATGTTACAGAACTACAAGTGCCATGAGGCATAGCAAGACTCTGACAGTCACAAGCATGACACCCAGAGGCAGAGACATGATGGGACTTGTAGTTTTGCAACAGCTGGAGGGCCATAGTTTGCATATCCCCGTTGTATAGAGTTGGTATAGGTGCAGTCTAGGTTTGGATTAAGTGTGGTGGGGTATGGATTGGGTTCACTTGGTGTCCTGCTATCAGTGGCCCAGTCCCTACTAGCAGTATCAGCAATGGGCGAATAGGCCTCTCACCAGTCCCTGAAATGCTATGGTGACCTCATGTAGAAGGGGGGCAGTCTCTATCCCAAAAGCCTCTGGTAATCAGCGGTGGGAAGCAGAGGGTGAGTGGACGCTCCAGTCTCCCAAAGACAGCAGTGCAGCTGCTGTGATGTGGGCAGTGCTGCACTGCCCCTGGGTGTCCTCACTCCCAGTCTCAGGTTCGTATCTCCATTGGTATGGTCTCCCACTATTAGGTAAATATCTCTAACATCCTTGGGGGCAAGAGGAAGAACTTTCCTGGGCAGTTTATTAAAAAATCATCTCGCTACTTCTACTAATGCACAGTGCCTATTGGGTTCTGTAGTGTGAGGAGTCTACTCTTCCCTTTATATGGCTGCCATCTCAAACTACAACTCCCAGGGTTCTCAGTGCTCTGCATAGAAGTTTATAGGCTTGCTTGTCTTTAGCTCTCCCCCTGCTGGCTGGAGGAAAATGGAGCAGCATAATATCAGTTTCTCAGTAGATGGAGAGAAAAAAAAGAAGGCAATGTCTTTCTTCATATTGCTGTAGCTACCTAGTTAAATACTCCCCCCACTAAAACGATTTGGTCCCCAAAGATGGGTGTCTTGAGACTGAGCTAGTGTGTAAGGGGGCTTGCAAATACAGTAGCTAGTAATGGCACCAAGAGCACAGTCTATGCTCCACTTCTACCCTTCCAGAACAACAACCCACAAGCTTGAGGCTTTAACCCTCTGCTATCTTGTGCCCACTGCATGCCAGAGGCCTAACAACATTTCTAGTCATTAACCCTTATATTCCAAAGGAATGAAGGTCTACAGAAAGATAGAGTTGCTACACTGGTGTTACTTTAAAGATGACAGTCACACCACATTGACAAACTATTCAGAGTCACTTGACAGTACATTGTCAATCACATATAGTGGACGATCTGCAGCACATATTTAATGCAAAAGCAGCAATCAACATGTTTAGTAAGTCTTCTTTCCTATCTTAGTCTCTCTCCACCTGGAGTTATTAGCGCTCACTCAGAGGTTCTAGTTGGCCTTAGGCTCTCTGTGTCCATTCACTGCTTCTTGCAGATAGTCCCAATGAGAAAGGATCACTGCAGACACCTCTAGCTTTGGGACACCTCTCCCAGGTCATCCACGGGAATAGTTTCTAGGGATGGCCTTGCAGTTCGCCCGGCGGTCGGTTTGCGGCAAATTTTGCTTGTTCGCTACCCGCCAATTTTGCGAACACATGGCGTTGTTCGCGGCGACCATATTAGTTTAAATTGGGGATAACTTTGACCCATGACACAGCCGTCAGGTGGAACAGGACAGCCAATTGAAACATTTCAGCACATGGACATGCTCCCTACCTTATAAATAGACCAGAGCAGACAGCCATTTCACATTCTGCTTTTTGTCAGTGTAGGGAAAGGTCTGCTGTGTTCATGAGGGAGAGATTGCCAGACACAAATAGCTCTGTTAAGATCCACAAAAGTCCTTTTCAGGGTTGGTATTTCGGTATAGGTCTACTAAAGTCTCTTTTGAGTTTAGGGACAGGTATCCAGTCTGTGCTTTAGGGGTATTTAGAGATTGGCAGACAATGACACAAATCGCTCTGTTAATGTCCACAAAAGTCCTTTTCAGGGCTGGTATTTCGGTATAGGTCTAGTACAGTCTCTTTTCAGTTAAGGGACAGGTATCCAGTCTGTGCTTTAGGGGCAGTTAGAGATCGGTACTGCAGTGACACAAATCGCTCTGGTAATGTCCACAGAAGTCATTTAAAGGGTTGGTATTTCGGTATAGGTCTACTACAGTCTCTTTGCAGTTTAGGGACAGGTATCCAATCTGTGCTTTAGGGGCAGTTAGAGATCAGCAGTGACACAAATCGCTCTGTTAATGTCCACAAAAGTAATTTAAAGGGCTGCAATTTTTTTGGTATTGATGTGCAGTGCACTATATAGGGGTGTAATCCACAGTATAATATACTTTGTAGAAAGCATATTCTAGTGGATTTGTATTGTGCACTGTGCAGCATTGTGACTGGTGTGGTGACTGAGCGTTGCTGCAGCAATACTACAAACAGTGACGAAAGCACTTTTAATGTATTATAACTAGTGTGATAGACCAGTGCCCCCCCCCCCAATACCACATATTGAAGTGGGGTGTTATCGGAGTAAACTTTTACAAGTGTATTTGTGTCCTGCAACAATATTGCCTCTTTTGCTGTGTTAAGTCTGATACACACAGTGCCAAACTCACTGGCCAATTTTTTGAACAACTGGTGTGATAGACCAGTGCCCCCCCCCCCCCCAATACCACATATTGAAGTGGGGTGTTATTTAACAGTATATTTTTCTAAGAGTGTATTTTAGTCCTGCCAAAATTTGGCCTCTTTTGCTGTGTTAACTCTGCTACACACAGTGACAACAGTTACTGGCCAATTATTTGTAGAACTGGTGTAATAAACCTGTGGCCCCCCAATAACACAGATTGAAGCGGGGTGTTATCTGAGTATACTTTCCTAAGTGTATTTGTGTCCTGCAACAATATTGCCTCTTTTGCTGCATTAACTCTGATATACACACAGTGCTAAACTCCCTGGCCAATTTTTTGAACAACTGGTGTGATAAACCAGTGGCCCCCCAATACCACATATTGAAGTGGGGTGTTATCTGAGTATACTTTTACAAGTGTATTTGTGTCCTGCAACAATATTGCCTCTTTTTCTGTGTTAACTCTGCTGCACACAGTGCCAAACTCACTGGCCAATTTTTTGAACAACTGGTGGGATAAACCAGTGGCCCCCCAATACCCCATATTGAAGTGGGGTGTTATCTGAGTATACTTTCATAAGTGTATTTGTGTCCTGCAACAATATTGCCTATTTTGCTGTGTTAATTCTGATACACACAGTGCCAAACTCACTGGCCAATTTTTTGAACAACTGGTGTGATAAACCAGTGGTCCCTAATACCACGTATTGAAGTGGGGTGTTATTTAACATTATACTTTTCTAAGAGAGTATATTAGTCCTGCAAAAATTTGGCCTCTTTTGCTGTGTTAACTGAGCTACACACAGCGACAACAGTTACTGGCCAATTATTTGTAGAACTGGTGTGATAAAACTGTGGCCCCCCAATATCACATATTGAAGTGGGGTGTTATTTAACAGTACACTTTTCTAAGATTGTATTTTAGTCCTGCAAAAATTTGGCATCTTTTGCTGTGTTAACTGTGCTACACACAGTGACAACAGTTACTGGCCAATTATTTGTAGAACTGGTGTGATAAACCTGTGACCCCCCAATACCAAAGATTGAAGCGGGGTGTTATATACCTTTTTCCAGATATACTGCGATTCTCTAGAGACTTTTGTTACAGGAGGGGTGGTAGGGGTAGGGGAGAAGCAGTAGGCCGGAGCCAAAGTGTGAAGTTTCAGAAGGCGCGTTCGATTACGTCAAAGGACGCACCAGACTTGGTTGAGTTGCTCACTCTGCCTTCCTCTTCTGCACCCTCCTCATCCTCTATATCTGCACCCTCTTCACTCTCTGCTGTGTGCACCCCCAAAGACACCACCACCGCCACCACCACATACCCTCCGCTTGAGTCTCTGGAATTATTTTCCGATCCATCACAAGACATTTGCGATGTGCAGCCATTTTTGGCATCGGATCAGGAAGAGGAGGTAGCAACAGTCGTCACTCAGCAGTCTGACGACAGTACCCAGATCAGCCCAAGGAGGTTGGTCCCCGCTGTTGCTGCCTTCTCCGAGATCTCGATTGTTAGTGGTGGGGAAGGTGACGTGAATGATGACGTGTCTATGGACGTCCCGTGGGTGCCCACAAGAGAGGAGGAGGAGGGGAGTTCAGAGGGAGAGAGACGCACCGGCAGATAGGGAGGAGAGGCAGGCAGAACTTGCATTGCACAAGAGGTACAAAGCAGACTGCAAATGTATCAGGAGCCAGCCATCAACCATGTACAGTCACATCTGGCGCTCCCAGGACACCAGCACATGGCTCCGCAGTGTGTTTTTTTTTTTAACGTGTCCGTTGCAGACAAGAGTGTTGCCATCTGCAGCCTTTGCAGTCAACGCATAAGTTGCGGTAAGCCCAACACTCACCTAGGATGACCGCCTTAAGAAGGCACCTGAACTCCCATCACCAAGCCCAGTGGGAGCAACACCATCAGAACCCACAAAGCCACACTCTAGGCTCTCACCGTGCAGCCTCTTCTCCTTCTCCTCTCTCCTCACATTGTCCTCCACACCGTCTTACATGATGCCATCGTCACATTGTTCTGGAAAAAGGCAGGCTTCTGTGGCCCAAATGTTGGAGCGTAAAAAAATGATGACGCCGGATAACCCTCTTGCCCAACGTTTGACTGCTGGCTTGTCGGAACTGATAGCCTGCCAACTACTGCCATATCAACTGGTGGACTCGGAGGCCTTTTGTAAACATGTGGTCATTGAAACACCACAATGGAAGGTCCCAGGCAGGAAATATTTCTCGCAGAAGGGCATTCCAGAGCTGTATGGCCATGTTCAGCGGCAAGTGAATATATCTCTGGCACACAGTGTTGGTGCCAAGATACATCTGACTGCAGACACATGGTCTAGCAAACACAGGCAGGGAAGGTATATCACTTTTACTCCCCACTGGGTTAACCTTCTGACAGCCGTCAAGCATGTAACCCATGGCACCCGTGTAGATTTGATTGTACCGCCATGGATTGCATGCAGGCCTGCCTCTTCTTCTCCTCCTCCTCCTCCTCGGCTGACTCCTCCTTTTCCGCTGTTACCGTCTCTTCTGCTGCGCCACCCAAGATCCCCAGAACCTATTCCACATGCCAGGTGAGACATTGCCATGCTATGCTACGACTGTTGTGCGTAGAAGCCAAGAGCCACACTGGTCCTGCACTCCTTTCAGCTTTGCGTTCACAGGCAGATCAGTGGCTGACACCGCTCAATTTGACAGTTGGTAAAGTGGTGTGCGACAACGGGGCAATCTGCTGAGCGCGCTGAAACAGGGCAAAATAACACACGTGCCATGTATGGCACCAGGGATGTCTTTAATATTGATTGGACCCTGGGCAAAAATTTTCTTGGCCCCCCCTCCGTTCTTGGGACATACATAAAAATAGCAGGTAGACTCAAAATCAGTTTACTGCAGCAGATCATGCAGTGATTACATATGGTTGCCAGAGGTGACAGTCTATCCTTACTGCTCACAGACTGGTTGCTAGAGGTTACAATTAGTGTTGAGCGAACACGGACTGTATTATTCGTGTTCGTACCGAATAATTGGATTTTTTGTACCCGAACACGGACACGGACACTTTACTGTATGTTCGGGTAAAAATCCGTGTTCGGTCGTTTTATTTCCGGGTTTTGCATGCTTTGGCGCTCTTTTCATGGCGGGCTTTCAACAGCCAATCAACAATCGTTTAACTGGTGTGCCTTAA
Source organism: Pelophylax lessonae (assembly GCF_965119305.1). Lineage (NCBI taxonomy): Eukaryota > Metazoa > Chordata > Amphibia > Anura > Ranidae > Pelophylax > Pelophylax lessonae. The sequence continues at coordinate 310,245,766 of NC_138772.1, read as the reverse complement.
GCCATCCCAGCCATGCCTGCAAATGTCTCAGTAGCTGTGATTGGCCGTCTGAAGCATGTGACCAAGTCTTTATAAGTTCGAGGCAGCCGCAGCGGCGTCATTATGCTGCTTAGATTCAGGGACAGAGCACACATCAACGTGCTGGCTGCTGATTAGGGAAAGATAGGCAGGAAAAAACCATTTGTGTCCGGATAGAATTGAGGGACAGGTCGGAGTGTTTAGGCAGGGCGAGTTGTAGGCATTTTAGGGATAGAGTCTGCTGAATTATATAGGGTCAGTGTCTTCTACAAACTACAATCGATATTGCTGTGTGGGGGGTGGGGTCTGCACTCAATCCTGATCTACGATCTCTTCTCAATCCTGTTAGGGACAGAGTCTGCTGAATTTTAGGGAAACTGTGTTCTACAAACTACAATCGATATTGCTGTGTGGTGTGGGATTGGAGATAGGCAGGTGTCAGTGATCCACATCCATTTTTCTGTGTGTGAGCTGCAGTGAACACAATCTTTTTGGGCTGCAGTGAACACAATCTTTTTGGGCTGCAGTGAACACAATCTTTTTGGGCTGCAGTGAACACAATCTTTTTGGGCTGCAGTGAACACAATCTTTTTGGGCTGCAGTGAACACAATCTTTTTGGGCTGCAGTGAACACAATCTTTTTGGGGTGCAGTGAACAAAATCTTTTTGGGGTGCAGTGAACACAATCCTTTTTGGTGTGCAGTGAACACAATCTTTGTGGGGTGCAGTGAACAAAATCCTTTGTGGGGTGCAGTGAACACAATCTTTTTGGGGTGCAGTGAACAAAATCCTTTTTGGGGTGCAGTGAACAACATCCTTTTTGGGGTGCAGTGAACACAATCTTTTTGGGGTGCAGTGAACAAAATCCTTTGTGGGGTGCAGTGAACACAATCTTTTTGGGGTGCAGTGAACACAATCTTTTTGGGGTGGAGTGAACAACATCCTTTTTGGGGTGCAGTGAACAAAATCCTTTTTGGGGTGCAGTGAACAAAATCATTTTTGGGGTGCAGTGAACACAATCTTTTTGGGGTGCAGTGAACACAATCTTTGTGGGGTGCAGTGAACACAATCTTTTTGGGGTGGAGTGAACAACATCCTTTTTGGGGTGCAGTGAACAACATCCTTTTTGGGGTGCAGTGAACACAATCTTTTTGGGGTGCAGTGAACACAATCTTTGTGGGGTACAGTGAACAGAATCTTTGTGGGGTGCAGTGAACACAATCTTTGGGGGGTACAGTGAACACAATCTTTGTGAGGTGCAGTGAACACAATCTTTGTGGGGTGCAGTGAACACAATCATTGTGGGGTGCAGTGAACTCAATCTTTGTGGGGTACAGTGAACACAATCTCATACTGAAGGTTTGAGGGTGCTGCCTGTTCCATACTCCCCCTACTCCTCATCTAGCCTTTTAGGGGTACAAACAATAGTAATTGGGGCCTAGTGTGGTTGTGTACGTGTGATATACATACACTTTTTTGGGATCATATTTTCTATTCCGCTATTTAATCAAAAACCTTTGGGGATCAGTTAAATTGGGGGATAGTCTGTGTTGGTACGTGTGAGAGAGATCCACCTTTCCAAGTTGTTGGGGTTCATCTCATACTTCTGAAGGTTTGAGGGTGCTGCCTGTTCCATACTCCCCCTACTCCTAGCCTTTTAGGGGTACAAACAATAGTAATTGGGGCCTAGTGTGGTTGTGTACGTGTGATATACATACACTTTTTTGGGATCATATTTTCTATTCCGCTATTTAATCAAAAACCTTTGGGGATCAGTTAAATTGGGGGATAGTCTGTGTTGGTACGTGTGAGAGAGATCCACCTTTCCAAGTTGTTGGGGTTCATCTCATACTTCTGAAGGTTTGAGGGTGCTGCCTGTTCCATACCCCCCCTACTCCTAGCCTTTTAGGGGTACAAACAATAGTAATTGGGGCCTAGTGTGGTTGTGTACGTGTGATATACATACACTTTTTTGGGATCATATTTTCTATTCCGCTATTTAATCAAAAACCTTTGGGGATCAGTTAAATTGGGGGATAGTCTGTGTTGGTACGTGTGAGAGAGATCCACCTTTCCAAGTTGTTGGGGTTCATCTCATACTTCTGAAGGTTTGAGGGTGCTGCCTGTTCCATACTCCCCCTACTCCTAGCCTTTTAGGGGTACAAACAATAGTAATTGGGGCCTAGTGTGGTTGTGTACGTGTGATATACATACACTTTTTTGGGATCATATTTTCTATTCCGCTATTTAATCAAAAACCTTTGGGGATCAGTTAAATTGGGGGATAGTCTGTGTTGGTACGTGTGAGAGAGATCCACCTTTCCAAGTTGTTGGGGTTCATCTCATACTTCTGAAGGTTTGAGGGTGCTGCCTGTTCCATACCCCCCCTACTCCTAGCCTTTTAGGGGTACAAACAATAGTAATTGGGGCCTAGTGTGGTTGTGTACGTGTGATATACATACACTTTTTTGGGATCATATTTTCTATTCCGCTATTTAATCAAAAACCTTTGGGGATCAGTTAAATTGGGGGATAGTCTGTGTTGGTACGTGTGAGAGAGATCCACCTTTCCAAGTTGTTGGGGTTCATCTCATACTTCTGAAGGTTTGAGGGTGCTGCCTGTTCCATACTCCCCCTACTCCTAGCCTTTTAGGGGTACAAACAATAGTAATTGGGGCCTAGTGTGGTTGTGTACGTGTGATATACATACACTTTTTTGGGATCATATTTTCTATTCCGCTATTTAATCAAAAACCTTTGGGGATCAGTTAAATTGGGGGATAGTCTGTGTCGGTACGTGTGAGAGAGATCCACCTTTCCAAGTTGTTGGGGTTCATCTCATACTTCTGAAGGTTTGAGGGTGCTGCCTGTTCCATACCCCCCCTACTCCTCATCTAGCCTTTTAGGGGTACAAACAATAGTAATTGGGGCCTAGTGTGGTTGTGTACGTGCGAGATACATACACTTTTTTTGATCATATTTCCTATTCCGCTATTCAATAAAAACCTTTGAGGATCAATTGAATTGCGGGATAGTCTGTGTCGGTACGTGTGAGAGAGATCCACCTTTCCAAGTTGTTGGGGTTCATCTCATACTTCTGAAGGTTTGAGGGTGCTGCCTGTTCCATACTCCCCCTACTCCTAGCCTTTTAGGGGTACAAACAATAGTAATTGGGGCCTAGTGTGGTTGTGTACGTGTGATATACATACACTTTTTTGGGATCATATTTTCTATTCCGCTATTTAATCAAAAACCTTTGGGGATCAGTTAAATTGGGGGATAGTCTGTGTTGGTACGTGTGAGAGAGATCCACCTTTCCAAGTTGTTGGGGTTCATCTCATACTTCTGAAGGTTTGAGGGTGCTGCCTGTTCCATACCCCCCCTACTCCTAGCCTTTTAGGGGTACAAACAATAGTAATTGGGGCCTAGTGTGGTTGTGTACGTGTGATATACATACACTTTTTTGGGATCATATTTTCTATTCCGCTATTTAATCAAAAACCTTTGGGGATCAGTTAAATTGGGGGATAGTCTGTGTTGGTACGTGTGAGAGAGATCCACCTTTCCAAGTTGTTGGGGTTCATCTCATACTTCTGAAGGTTTGAGGGTGCTGCCTGTTCCATACTCCCCCTACTCCTAGCCTTTTAGGGGTACAAACAATAGTAATTGGGGCCTAGTGTGGTTGTGTACGTGTGATATACATACACTTTTTTGGGATCATATTTTCTATTCCGCTATTTAATCAAAAACCTTTGGGGATCAGTTAAATTGGGGGATAGTCTGTGTTGGTACGTGTGAGAGAGATCCACCTTTCCAAGTTGTTGGGGTTCATCTCATACTTCTGAAGGTTTGAGGGTGCTGCCTGTTCCATACCCCCCCTACTCCTAGCCTTTTAGGGGTACAAACAATAGTAATTGGGGCCTAGTGTGGTTGTGTACGTGTGATATACATACACTTTTTTGGGATCATATTTTCTATTCCGCTATTTAATCAAAAACCTTTGGGGATCAGTTAAATTGGGGGATAGTCTGTGTTGGTACGTGTGAGAGAGATCCACCTTTCCAAGTTGTTGGGGTTCATCTCATACTTCTGAAGGTTTGAGGGTGCTGCCTGTTCCATACCCCCCCTACTCCTAGCCTTTTAGGGGTACAAACAATAGTAATTGGGGCCTAGTGTGGTTGTGTACGTGTGATATACATACACTTTTTTGGGATCATATTTTCTATTCCGCTATTTAATCAAAAACCTTTGGGGATCAGTTAAATTGGGGGATAGTCTGTGTTGGTACGTGTGAGAGAGATCCACCTTTCCAAGTTGTTGGGGTTCATCTCATACTTCTGAAGGTTTGAGGGTGCTGCCTGTTCCATACTCCCCCTACTCCTAGCCTTTTAGGGGTACAAACAATAGTAATTGGGGCCTAGTGTGGTTGTGTACGTGTGATATACATACACTTTTTTGGGATCATATTTTCTATTCCGCTATTTAATCAAAAACCTTTGGGGATCAGTTAAATTGGGGGATAGTCTGTGTTGGTACGTGTGAGAGAGATCCACCTTTCCAAGTTGTTGGGGTTCATCTCATACTTCTGAAGGTTTGAGGGTGCTGCCTGTTCCATACTCCCCCTACTCCTAGCCTTTTAGGGGTACAAACAATAGTAATTGGGGCCTAGTGTGGTTGTGTACGTGTGATATACATACACTTTTTTGGGATCATATTTTCTATTCCGCTATTTAATCAAAAACCTTTGGGGATCAGTTAAATTGGGGGATAGTCTGTGTTGGTACGTGTGAGAGAGATCCACCTTTCCAAGTTGTTGGGGTTCATCTCATACTTCTGAAGGTTTGAGGGTGCTGCCTGTTCCATACTCCCCCTACTCCTAGCCTTTTAGGGGTACAAACAATAGTAATTGGGGCCTAGTGTGGTTGTGTACGTGTGATATACATACACTTTTTTGGGATCATATTTTCTATTCCGCTATTTAATCAAAAACCTTTGGGGATCAGTTAAATTGGGGGATAGTCTGTGTTGGTACGTGTGAGAGAGATCCACCTTTCCAAGTTGTTGGGGTTCATCTCATACTTCTGAAGGTTTGAGGGTGCTGCCTGTTCCATACCCCCCCTACTCCTAGCCTTTTAGGGGTACAAACAATAGTAATTGGGGCCTAGTGTGGTTGTGTACGTGTGATATACATACACTTTTTTGGGATCATATTTTCTATTCCGCTATTTAATCAAAAACCTTTGGGGATCAGTTAAATTGGGGGATAGTCTGTGTTGGTACGTGTGAGAGAGATCCACCTTTCCAAGTTGTTGGGGTTCATCTCATACTTCTGAAGGTTTGAGGGTGCTGCCTGTTCCATACCCCCCCTACTCCTAGCCTTTTAGGGGTACAAACAATAGTAATTGGGGCCTAGTGTGGTTGTGTACGTGTGATATACATACACTTTTTTGGGATCATATTTTCTATTCCGCTATTTAATCAAAAACCTTTGGGGATCAGTTAAATTGGGGGATAGTCTGTGTTGGTACGTGTGAGAGAGATCCACCTTTCCAAGTTGTTGGGGTTCATCTCATACTTCTGAAGGTTTGAGGGTGCTGCCTGTTCCATACTCCCCCTACTCCTAGCCTTTTAGGGGTACAAACAATAGTAATTGGGGCCTAGTGTGGTTGTGTACGTGTGATATACATACACTTTTTTGGGATCATATTTTCTATTCCGCTATTTAATCAAAAACCTTTGGGGATCAGTTAAATTGGGGGATAGTCTGTGTTGGTACGTGTGAGAGAGATCCACCTTTCCAAGTTGTTGGGGTTCATCTCATACTTCTGAAGGTTTGAGGGTGCTGCCTGTTCCATACTCCCCCTACTCCTAGCCTTTTAGGGGTACAAACAATAGTAATTGGGGCCTAGTGTGGTTGTGTACGTGTGATATACATACACTTTTTTGGGATCATATTTTCTATTCCGCTATTTAATCAAAAACCTTTGGGGATCAGTTAAATTGGGGGATAGTCTGTGTCGGTACGTGTGAGAGAGATCCACCTTTCCAAGTTGTTGGGGTTCATCTCATACTTCTGAAGGTTTGAGGGTGCTGCCTGTTCCATACCCCCCCTACTCCTCATCTAGCCTTTTAGGGGTACAAACAATAGTAATTGGGGCCTAGTGTGGTTGTGTACGTGCGAGATACATACACTTTTTTTGATCATATTTCCTATTCCGCTATTCAATAAAAACCTTTGAGGATCAATTGAATTGCGGGATAGTCTGTGTCGGTACGTGTGAGAGAGATCCACCTTTCCAAGTTGTTGGGGTTCATCTCATACTTCTGAAGGTTTGAGGGTGCTGCCTGTTCCATACTCCCCCTACTCCTAGCCTTTTAGGGGTACAAACAATAGTAATTGGGGCCTAGTGTGGTTGTGTACGTGTGATATACATACACTTTTTTGGGATCATATTTTCTATTCCGCTATTTAATCAAAAACCTTTGGGGATCAGTTAAATTGGGGGATAGTCTGTGTTGGTACGTGTGAGAGAGATCCACCTTTCCAAGTTGTTGGGGTTCATCTCATACTTCTGAAGGTTTGAGGGTGCTGCCTGTTCCATACCCCCCCTACTCCTAGCCTTTTAGGGGTACAAACAATAGTAATTGGGGCCTAGTGTGGTTGTGTACGTGTGATATACATACACTTTTTTGGGATCATATTTTCTATTCCGCTATTTAATCAAAAACCTTTGGGGATCAGTTAAATTGGGGGATAGTCTGTGTTGGTACGTGTGAGAGAGATCCACCTTTCCAAGTTGTTGGGGTTCATCTCATACTTCTGAAGGTTTGAGGGTGCTGCCTGTTCCATACTCCCCCTACTCCTAGCCTTTTAGGGGTACAAACAATAGTAATTGGGGCCTAGTGTGGTTGTGTACGTGTGATATACATACACTTTTTTGGGATCATATTTTCTATTCCGCTATTTAATCAAAAACCTTTGGGGATCAGTTAAATTGGGGGATAGTCTGTGTTGGTACGTGTGAGAGAGATCCACCTTTCCAAGTTGTTGGGGTTCATCTCATACTTCTGAAGGTTTGAGGGTGCTGCCTGTTCCATACCCCCCCTACTCCTAGCCTTTTAGGGGTACAAACAATAGTAATTGGGGCCTAGTGTGGTTGTGTACGTGTGATATACATACACTTTTTTGGGATCATATTTTCTATTCCGCTATTTAATCAAAAACCTTTGGGGATCAGTTAAATTGGGGGATAGTCTGTGTTGGTACGTGTGAGAGAGATCCACCTTTCCAAGTTGTTGGGGTTCATCTCATACTTCTGAAGGTTTGAGGGTGCTGCCTGTTCCATACCCCCCCTACTCCTAGCCTTTTAGGGGTACAAACAATAGTAATTGGGGCCTAGTGTGGTTGTGTACGTGTGATATACATACACTTTTTTGGGATCATATTTTCTATTCCGCTATTTAATCAAAAACCTTTGGGGATCAGTTAAATTGGGGGATAGTCTGTGTTGGTACGTGTGAGAGAGATCCACCTTTCCAAGTTGTTGGGGTTCATCTCATACTTCTGAAGGTTTGAGGGTGCTGCCTGTTCCATACTCCCCCTACTCCTAGCCTTTTAGGGGTACAAACAATAGTAATTGGGGCCTAGTGTGGTTGTGTACGTGTGATATACATACACTTTTTTGGGATCATATTTTCTATTCCGCTATTTAATCAAAAACCTTTGGGGATCAGTTAAATTGGGGGATAGTCTGTGTTGGTACGTGTGAGAGAGATCCACCTTTCCAAGTTGTTGGGGTTCATCTCATACTTCTGAAGGTTTGAGGGTGCTGCCTGTTCCATACTCCCCCTACTCCTAGCCTTTTAGGGGTACAAACAATAGTAATTGGGGCCTAGTGTGGTTGTGTACGTGTGATATACATACACTTTTTTGGGATCATATTTTCTATTCCGCTATTTAATCAAAAACCTTTGGGGATCAGTTAAATTGGGGGATAGTCTGTGTTGGTACGTGTGAGAGAGATCCACCTTTCCAAGTTGTTGGGGTTCATCTCATACTTCTGAAGGTTTGAGGGTGCTGCCTGTTCCATACTCCCCCTACTCCTAGCCTTTTAGGGGTACAAACAATAGTAATTGGGGCCTAGTGTGGTTGTGTACGTGTGATATACATACACTTTTTTGGGATCATATTTTCTATTCCGCTATTTAATCAAAAACCTTTGGGGATCAGTTAAATTGGGGGATAGTCTGTGTTGGTACGTGTGAGAGAGATCCACCTTTCCAAGTTGTTGGGGTTCATCTCATACTTCTGAAGGTTTGAGGGTGCTGCCTGTTCCATACCCCCCCTACTCCTAGCCTTTTAGGGGTACAAACAATAGTAATTGGGGCCTAGTGTGGTTGTGTACGTGTGATATACATACACTTTTTTGGGATCATATTTTCTATTCCGCTATTTAATCAAAAACCTTTGGGGATCAGTTAAATTGGGGGATAGTCTGTGTTGGTACGTGTGAGAGAGATCCACCTTTCCAAGTTGTTGGGGTTCATCTCATACTTCTGAAGGTTTGAGGGTGCTGCCTGTTCCATACCCCCCCTACTCCTAGCCTTTTAGGGGTACAAACAATAGTAATTGGGGCCTAGTGTGGTTGTGTACGTGTGATATACATACACTTTTTTGGGATCATATTTTCTATTCCGCTATTTAATCAAAAACCTTTGGGGATCAGTTAAATTGGGGGATAGTCTGTGTTGGTACGTGTGAGAGAGATCCACCTTTCCAAGTTGTTGGGGTTCATCTCATACTTCTGAAGGTTTGAGGGTGCTGCCTGTTCCATACTCCCCCTACTCCTAGCCTTTTAGGGGTACAAACAATAGTAATTGGGGCCTAGTGTGGTTGTGTACGTGTGATATACATACACTTTTTTGGGATCATATTTTCTATTCCGCTATTTAATCAAAAACCTTTGGGGATCAGTTAAATTGGGGGATAGTCTGTGTTGGTACGTGTGAGAGAGATCCACCTTTCCAAGTTGTTGGGGTTCATCTCATACTTCTGAAGGTTTGAGGGTGCTGCCTGTTCCATACTCCCCCTACTCCTAGCCTTTTAGGGGTACAAACAATAGTAATTGGGGCCTAGTGTGGTTGTGTACGTGTGATATACATACACTTTTTTGGGATCATATTTTCTATTCCGCTATTTAATCAAAAACCTTTGGGGATCAGTTAAATTGGGGGATAGTCTGTGTTGGTACGTGTGAGAGAGATCCACCTTTCCAAGTTGTTGGGGTTCATCTCATACTTCTGAAGGTTTGAGGGTGCTGCCTGTTCCATACCCCCCCTACTCCTAGCCTTTTAGGGGTACAAACAATAGTAATTGGGGCCTAGTGTGGTTGTGTACGTGTGATATACATACACTTTTTTGGGATCATATTTTCTATTCCGCTATTTAATCAAAAACCTTTGGGGATCAGTTAAATTGGGGGATAGTCTGTGTTGGTACGTGTGAGAGAGATCCACCTTTCCAAGTTGTTGGGGTTCATCTCATACTTCTGAAGGTTTGAGGGTGCTGCCTGTTCCATACCCCCCCTACTCCTAGCCTTTTAGGGGTACAAACAATAGTAATTGGGGCCTAGTGTGGTTGTGTACGTGTGATATACATACACTTTTTTGGGATCATATTTTCTATTCCGCTATTTAATCAAAAACCTTTGGGGATCAGTTAAATTGGGGGATAGTCTGTGTTGGTACGTGTGAGAGAGATCCACCTTTCCAAGTTGTTGGGGTTCATCTCATACTTCTGAAGGTTTGAGGGTGCTGCCTGTTCCATACTCCCCCTACTCCTAGCCTTTTAGGGGTACAAACAATAGTAATTGGGGCCTAGTGTGGTTGTGTACGTGTGATATACATACACTTTTTTGGGATCATATTTTCTATTCCGCTATTTAATCAAAAACCTTTGGGGATCAGTTAAATTGGGGGATAGTCTGTGTTGGTACGTGTGAGAGAGATCCACCTTTCCAAGTTGTTGGGGTTCATCTCATACTTCTGAAGGTTTGAGGGTGCTGCCTGTTCCATACTCCCCCTACTCCTAGCCTTTTAGGGGTACAAACAATAGTAATTGGGGCCTAGTGTGGTTGTGTACGTGTGATATACATACACTTTTTTGGGATCATATTTTCTATTCCGCTATTTAATCAAAAACCTTTGGGGATCAGTTAAATTGGGGGATAGTCTGTGTTGGTACGTGTGAGAGAGATCCACCTTTCCAAGTTGTTGGGGTTCATCTCATACTTCTGAAGGTTTGAGGGTGCTGCCTGTTCCATACCCCCCCTACTCCTAGCCTTTTAGGGGTACAAACAATAGTAATTGGGGCCTAGTGTGGTTGTGTACGTGTGATATACATACACTTTTTTGGGATCATATTTTCTATTCCGCTATTTAATCAAAAACCTTTGGGGATCAGTTAAATTGGGGGATAGTCTGTGTTGGTACGTGTGAGAGAGATCCACCTTTCCAAGTTGTTGGGGTTCATCTCATACTTCTGAAGGTTTGAGGGTGCTGCCTGTTCCATACCCCCCCTACTCCTAGCCTTTTAGGGGTACAAACAATAGTAATTGGGGCCTAGTGTGGTTGTGTACGTGTGATATACATACACTTTTTTGGGATCATATTTTCTATTCCGCTATTTAATCAAAAACCTTTGGGGATCAGTTAAATTGGGGGATAGTCTGTGTTGGTACGTGTGAGAGAGATCCACCTTTCCAAGTTGTTGGGGTTCATCTCATACTTCTGAAGGTTTGAGGGTGCTGCCTGTTCCATACTCCCCCTACTCCTAGCCTTTTAGGGGTACAAACAATAGTAATTGGGGCCTAGTGTGGTTGTGTACGTGTGATATACATACACTTTTTTGGGATCATATTTTCTATTCCGCTATTTAATCAAAAACCTTTGGGGATCAGTTAAATTGGGGGATAGTCTGTGTTGGTACGTGTGAGAGAGATCCACCTTTCCAAGTTGTTGGGGTTCATCTCATACTTCTGAAGGTTTGAGGGTGCTGCCTGTTCCATACTCCCCCTACTCCTAGCCTTTTAGGGGTACAAACAATAGTAATTGGGGCCTAGTGTGGTTGTGTACGTGTGATATACATACACTTTTTTGGGATCATATTTTCTATTCCGCTATTTAATCAAAAACCTTTGGGGATCAGTTAAATTGGGGGATAGTCTGTGTCGGTACGTGTGAGAGAGATCCACCTTTCCAAGTTGTTGGGGTTCATCTCATACTTCTGAAGGTTTGAGGGTGCTGCCTGTTCCATACCCCCCCTACTCCTCATCTAGCCTTTTAGGGGTACAAACAATAGTAATTGGGGCCTAGTGTGGTTGTGTACGTGCGAGATACATACACTTTTTTTGATCATATTTCCTATTCCGCTATTCAATAAAAACCTTTGAGGATCAATTGAATTGCGGGATAGTCTGTGTCGGTACGTGTGAGAGAGATCCACCTTTCCAAGTTGTTGGGGTTCATCTCATACTTCTGAAGGTTTGAGGGTGCTGCCTGTTCCATACCCCCCCTACTCCTCATCTAGCCTTTTAGGGGTACAAACAATAGTAATTGGGGCCTAGTGTGGTTGTGTACGTGCGAGATACATACACTTTTTTTGATCATATTTCCTATTCCGCTATTCAATAAAAACCTTTGAGGATCAATTGAATTGCGGGATAGTCTGTGTCGGTACGTGTGAGAGAGATCCACCTTTCCAAGTTGTTGGGGTTCATCTCATACTTCTGAAGGTTTGAGGGTGCTGCCTGTTCCATACTCCCCCTACTCCTAGCCTTTTAGGGGTACAAACAATAGTAATTGGGGCCTAGTGTGGTTGTGTACGTGTGATATACATACACTTTTTTGGGATCATATTTTCTATTCCGCTATTTAATCAAAAACCTTTGGGGATCAGTTAAATTGGGGGATAGTCTGTGTTGGTACGTGTGAGAGAGATCCACCTTTCCAAGTTGTTGGGGTTCATCTCATACTTCTGAAGGTTTGAGGGTGCTGCCTGTTCCATACTCCCCCTACTCCTAGCCTTTTAGGGGTACAAACAATAGTAATTGGGGCCTAGTGTGGTTGTGTACGTGTGATATACATACACTTTTTTGGGATCATATTTTCTATTCCGCTATTTAATCAAAAACCTTTGGGGATCAGTTAAATTGGGGGATAGTCTGTGTTGGTACGTGTGAGAGAGATCCACCTTTCCAAGTTGTTGGGGTTCATCTCATACTTCTGAAGGTTTGAGGGTGCTGCCTGTTCCATACTCCCCCTACTCCTAGCCTTTTAGGGGTACAAACAATAGTAATTGGGGCCTAGTGTGGTTGTGTACGTGTGATATACATACACTTTTTTGGGATCATATTTTCTATTCCGCTATTTAATCAAAAACCTTTGGGGATCAGTTAAATTGGGGGATAGTCTGTGTCGGTACGTGTGAGAGAGATCCACCTTTCCAAGTTGTTGGGGTTCATCTCATACTTCTGAAGGTTTGAGGGTGCTGCCTGTTCCATACCCCCCCTACTCCTCATCTAGCCTTTTAGGGGTACAAACAATAGTAATTGGGGCCTAGTGTGGTTGTGTACGTGCGAGATACATACACTTTTTTTGATCATATTTCCTATTCCGCTATTCAATAAAAACCTTTGAGGATCAATTGAATTGCGGGATAGTCTGTGTCGGTACGTGTGAGAGAGATCCACCTTTCCAAGTTGTTGGGGTTCATCTCATACTTCTGAAGGTTTGAGGGTGCTGCCTGTTCCATACCCCCCCTACTCCTCATCTAGCCTTTTAGGGGTACAAACAATAGTAATTGGGGCCTAGTGTGGTTGTGTACGTGCGAGATACATACACTTTTTTTGATCATATTTCCTATTCCGCTATTCAATAAAAACCTTTGAGGATCAATTGAATTGCGGGATAGTCTGTGTCGGTACGTGTGAGAGAGATCCACCTTTCCAAGTTGTTGGGGTTCATCTCATACTTCTGAAGGTTTGAGGGTGCTGCCTGTTCCATACTCCCCCTACTCCTAGCCTTTTAGGGGTACAAACAATAGTAATTGGGGCCTAGTGTGGTTGTGTACGTGTGATATACATACACTTTTTTTGGATCATATTTTCTATTCCGCTATTCAATAAAAACCTTTCTAGGGCAAGATCTTAAATTACAGAAATATGAGGAGACCGTCAAATAAGGGCCGTGGCCTGGGTCGTGGTGCTGCTGGTAGAGCTCCTGTTGCAAGGAGAGGACATGGTCGATCTGTGCCAGCTACACGCACAAGTGAAACACCTTCCTCAAGTGTGAGTAGGCGACAGAACCTGCATCAGTATTTGGTAGGGCATCAAACGCCCCTAGAAGTGATGAGGCCAGAACAAGTTGAGGCGATAGTAGATTGGTTTGCTGCTGACAGTGCCTCCAGTTCCTTCACATTGTCTCCCACCCAGTCTACTGCAGAAAGGTCAGAGTTGGCACCTGCAGCCAATGTCCAACCGTCTTTCACCTCACCCCCTTGCAAATCAGGCCAGCAGTCTGAGCCCCAAGCCATACAGCAGTCTCTTATTCTTTTTGAGGACTCTGTCAGCAGGGTTTCCCAGGGCCATCCACCTAGCCCTGCCCCAGAAGTGGAAGAGATTGAGTGCAGCGATGCCCAACCACTTATTTCTCAAGATGAGTACATGCAAGGATCATCGCAGCACGTCTCCGATGATGACGAAACGCAGGTGCCAACTGCTGCGGCGTTCAGCATTGTGGAGACCGACAAGGAGGGCAGGGGTGAAGACTGGGTGGAAGATGATGTGGAGGACGATGAGGTCCTCGACCCCACATGGAATGAACGTCATGCAGGTGAACTGAGTAGTTTGGAGGAAGAGGCGGTGGTCGCACAGAGCCACCAGCACAGCAGAAGAGGGAGCAGGGTGCAGAAGCGGAGCGGCCGTGCCCTAGACACTACGCCCGCTACTGCCCAACGCAGCAAGGGAACGAGCGCACCAAAGTCAGCTCAAAGGAGTTCTCTAGCGTGGAAGTTCTTTAGAAAATGTGCTGATGACAGGACACGAGTGGTTTGCACCCTGTGCAATCAGAGCTTGAAGCGAGGCATGAACCTTCTCAACCTGAGCACAACCTGCATGATCAGGCATCTAAGTGCAAAGCACGAGCTGCAGTGGAGTACACACCTTCAAAACCAAGAAACGTCTCTGGCTCATCCTGCTTCCTCTTCTGCTGCAGTCTCGGCCGCTCCAGCCACATCTGTAGTGATACCGGCACCTGCCACCCCGCAAACAGACGATCTGTCAGCAACACCACCACCTGGGTCACCAACAACCATCTCCACAATGTCCCGTGGAAGCGTTCAGCTTTCCATCTCCCAAACACTTGAGAGGAAGAGGAAGTACCCCCCTACCCACCCGCGATCCCTGGCCCTGAATGCCAGCATTTTAAAATTATTGGCCTTTGAAATGCTGTCATTCCGTCTGGTGGAGACGCACAGTTTTAAAAACCTTATGTCGGTGGCTGTCCCACAGTACGTCGTGCCCAGCCGCCACTACTTTTCCAGGCAAGCCATCCCTTCCCTGCACAACCAAGTGGGGGAAAAAATCAGGTGTGCACTGCGCAACGCCATCTGTGCCAAGGTCCACCTAACTACGGATACGTGGACCAGTAAGCACGGTCAGGGGCGTTATATCTCCCTAACGGCACACTGGGTAAATGCAGTGGCGGATGGGCCTGAGGCGGATAGCAATTTGGCGCATGTCCTTCCACCACCGAGGATTGCAGGGCGCTTCAGTTTGCCTCCTGTTCCTAACTCCTCCTACTCCGCTTCCTCATCCTCTACCGCCTCCTCATCCGGACAGCGTAACACCTTCACCACCAACTTCAGCACGGCCAGGGGTAAACGACAGCAGGCAGTTTTACAACTTGCCTGTTTGGGGGACAAACCACACACCGCGCAGGAGTTGTGGAGGAGCATGGAACAGCAGACAAATGAGTGGTTGCTGCCAGCGAGCCTCAAGCCCGGCCTGGTGGTGTGCGATAACGGGCGAAATCTCATAGCAGCTCTGGGCCTAGCCGGTTTGACGCACATCCCTTGCCTGGCGCATGTGCTGAATTTGGTGGTGCAGAGGTTCCTTAAAAACTACCCCGATATGTCAGAGCTGCTGCAGAAAGTGCGGGCCGTTTGTGCGCACTTTCGGCGTTCTCACCCTGCTGCTGCTCGCCTGGCAGCGCTGCAGCGTAACTTCGGCCTTCCCGCTCACCGCCTCATATGTGACGTGCCCACAAGGTGGAACTCCACCTTGCACATGCTGGAAAGACTGTGCGAGCAGCAGCAGGCCATAGTGGAGTTTCAGCTGCAGCACGCACGCGTGAGTCGCTCTGCGGAACAGCACCACTTCACCACCAATAACTGGGCCTCCATGCGAGACCTGTGTGCCTTGTTGCGCTGTTTTGAGTACTCCACCAACATGGCCAGTGGCAATGACGCCGTTCTCAGCTTAACTATCCCACTTCTATGCCTCCTTGAAAAAACAATTCGGGCGATGATGGAAGAGGATGTGGCACAGGATGAGGAGGAGGAGGAGGATGAAGAGGTAACATTTCCAAGGCTTTCAGGGCAGTCATTCGCAAGGGGCTCCGAGGGTGGGTTCCTGCACACGCAAACGCCAGGGACGCAATTGTCCAGCAGGGGCACAGTTCTGGAGGATGAGGAGGATGAGGAGGAGGAGGAGCTGGAGGAGGAGATGGAACCATGTTCACAGCAGGGTGGCACCCAGGCCAGCTCATGGCCATCACTGGTGCGTGGCTGGGGGGATACAGAGGACACGGACCATACACCTCCCACAGAGGACAGCCTTTCGTTGCCTCTGGGCAGCCTGGCACACATGAGCGATTACATGCTGCAGTGTCTCCACAACGACCGCCGAGTTGCCCACATTCTAACTTGTGCTGATTACTGGGTGGCCACGCTGCTGGATCCCTGTTACAAGGACAACGTACCGTCCTTAATTCACTCACTGGAGCGCGATCGCAAGATGCGCGAGTACAAGCGCACGCTGGTAGACGCCATGCTGCTGGCATTCCCATCTGACAGCGGGGCCACAGTGGAAGCACAAGGCAGAGGAGGAGGAGGAGGAGGTCGCCAACGCAACCAGGGCACCGCCAGCACCTCAGAAGGCAGGGTTAGCATGGCCGAAATGTGGAAAAGCTTTGTCAGCACGCCACAACAAACAGCAGCACCAGCAGCTCAGATGGAACGTCTTAGCAGGAGGCAGCATTTTACCAACATGGTGGAGCAGTATGTGTGCACACGCCTACATGTAGTGAATGACGGGTCTGCCCCCTTCAACTTCTGGGTCTCCAAATTGGGCACATGGCCTGAGCTTGCCCTTTACGCCTTGGAGGTGCTGGCGTGCCCTGCAGCCAGTGTATTATCTGAACGGGTATTTAGCACGGCTGGGGGCGTTATAACAGACAAGCGCAGCCGCCTGTCCAGAGACAATGTGGACAAGCTCACGTTCATTAAAATGAACCAGGCATGGATCCCACGGGACTTTTCCGTACCTTGTGCAGAATAGCAATGGATACCGACCTTACCCACCCATTGTTCCATTTTTGCTCTTTCTCACTCTTTTGGGGTGTACCCTCATTTAAAATTTGTGAAAAGAAGCAGTGTTGGCTACCTCGTCCTCCTCCTCAGGGCCAGATTAATGTAGGGGCTATTGGAGCTGCAGCTCCAGGCCCCTACCTTTTATATAGGCCCCCGGGTTGGCCATATTCACTGTTACCGCTCTTCTGTCACTTGTAAACACAGAAGTCTAGCTTCTATGCTCACTTCCCCAGGCAGCACCCTCAGAACCTCCCCACACAGCGCGAAGGCCGGACAAGGAGGGACAGTTGGCGATGCATGGATGTGTTTATGGGCTTCAGAGACAGCATCCCATGTTGAATTAGGCATGCATGGCTGCACCCTTCCTCCTCTGGGTGCATGGCAAGGCACGGCCCTAAGGCCCTTCAAAATCCTCAGCACCAAGCCCATGATGCTGTTAATCCGGCCCTGGTCCTCCTCCACCGCCGCTTCCACCTACACCGCCCATAGGTGTGCGCAGCCTATTGCATTAAGGTGTGCACCCCAAAGTTGAAATACACATGCATGTGTTTGCCAGCAGGGAGAGTAATGTATCGGGGCCATGTACCTGTAGGCAAGGAGAAATAGAGCAGAGCAGGTCCCAGGGAGATCTTTCCCATCTCCTCACTGGCAATGCTATGTGCCCTAGGTGATTAGGGTGTGCCCAGGCACACCCAGCACACCCTGTGCGCACGCCTATGTCACCGCCACATCCACCACCACCTCAACCTCCCTCCTACTCCATATGGGCCTCGTCCTTCAGAGATGAAGAAGAACATTGTTTTATTTTTCTGTTTTTTTTTGTTGTTTTAAGTTATTTCCCTATCCACATTTGTTTGCAGAGCACTTGCCATGCTCTTAATTACGTTTTGCTGCCATTTGCAGCACTCTAGCCCTTTCCTTTGGTGTTTTAGAGCCATTTTAGTGCCTTAAAGTTCGGGTCCCCATTGACTTCAATGGGGTTCGGTGTCCGGGAAAAGTTCGGTAAAAGTCCGGGACACGGACCCGGACTTTTTTTTAAAGTTCGGCCGAACCCGTCGAACACGGACATCTAGGTGTCCGCTCAACCCTAGTTACAATACATTATTTCTGCTTGCCAAATGGTTGCTAAAGGTTACTGCACATTATTGCTGCTCACTGATTGGTTGCTAGAGATTACAGCGGATCACTACTGTCAACTAATTATTGATTGCTACAGCTAATTGCACAATATTACCACTGACTGAGCAGTGGAGCAATCCCAAATAATTGCGCAAGTAAAGCGGCACATTAATACACATACTACAGGAGTGGGTCAGAGATTGTAAACATACTACAGGAGAGCCTCAGAGATTGCAGACATACTACAGAAGATGGTCAAGGACTGCAGATATGGTACAAGCGACGGTCAGAGACCGCGGACAAGGTACAGGAGGGGGGTCAGAGGCTGCTCCACAGTGAGCAACAGATAGACGGATCGGGTCCATCTGAAAAACAAACAGGCAGACCTAATCAGTCCGTCAATGTGAAAGGGGCCTACCACATCTCTGCTCTGTACCCACTTGACGTGGACCTTCAACCCCCAGTGCATCTCTGTATCCCACCCCCAACTTTCATCCCATGGCCACTCACCGTCCTGAACATCTCCCACTGCATCTCAGTTCACTTCAGCTGCAGTTCACTATGCAGTGGAGGGGGCGATCAGCAGCTCTGTGGTGCCCAAAAGCTGCAGGATCTCTCTTTGTCTAGCAGTTCACTTCCCGAGTCTATACAGTGGAGAGGGGTAGAGGCCTCTGACCTGGGCAGGTATCGGCTTCAGTGTACAAGGAAAGCGACTTGTATTCTGAAGCCAATACCTGCCATGGTCAGAGGCCCCTATAGTTGCCAACACTTTAAAAATATTTTTTAGGGACATCCTGGTTTCCTGCATGTCCAGAAAGCCATTGTAGGCGGGGCATGTACTTTAATTAGGGACGGGGCATTCATTTATTTTCGGTGTGGTTCTACAAGAAGCGTCCCATTAACATATTTATTTGTTGGGGGAAGCTTTCCTTGTATCTAAAGTTTACTGTTTAAATTTTGTGACATGTACATCACTTGGGTCCCAGGACACCCCATGAGAGATTTGGAGCACATTTTCTGAGTGCCCAGGGCTAGCGATTATACTGCATGTATTATTATTGTCACTAGGACATTAGGATACTATTTGAGATATTATCATAACATGCATGAAGATGTGAAAAATTGCTAAAGTGAACATATATACTGTGACTGTACTTTTATATTACTTTCATGGTAATGTGAACATACAGATATTTATTTGGATTTATTATTGTAGCTTATTATAAACTATAATAATAAACCCAAATAAATATCCACGTTCACATTAACAATAAATAAAAAAAGCAGTCCAATATATGGTGACTTTAGCAATTGTTTACATCTTCATACATATTAGGAACATCTCCATTTGTAGTCCTAGTCACAATAATAATCAATGAAATCTGTAATGTTGATTACTGACTACAAAACCTTACATTGGCTGGTGGTGGAGACACTGAGGTTCCCTGGATTTTGGTTAAGGGTGGAGGTGTGCACACCTCAACCCTTAAAGAGTTTGTAAACCCTCGAAACGTTTTTTTTTTTTTTCTGCAACCTGAAAGAGAAACCCATAATGAGCTAGTATGCATCGCATACTAGCTCATTATGAAATACTTACCTTAGAACAAGCCCCCGCCGTTCCGCCCGCTCACCTGTATGAGGGGCGACATGTCTAGTCGCCCATCTTCCGGGATCGTGGCATCCGGCCATCTGATTGGCCGGAGCCGCGGTGACGTCACTCCCGCGCACGCGCACGGGAGCCGACGGTCACGGCACGGGACTCTGAAGGAACGGCATCAGCGGCCGTTCCTTCAGAGCGCATACGCCAGTGATGTCACTGGATGCATGTAAGGTAAATATCTCCTAAACGATACATGTTTAGGAGATATTTACAGTACCTATAGGTAATCTCATGGCCTCCATATGGTCACATTTTGCTGCTTAGAGAAGCGTCACCCGCTGCACATTTTCAACCTGGAATCCTCCACCGTGCGCTGCAGTCTCTCACAGGGTCTCTCTCTCCATGCAGCTTGCACCAGAACATGGACTGGGCACCATCAACTTCGAGGCTGGCCACACCCCCTCCCAGAGTCCAACCCAATCAAAATGCATGCCTCAGCAGGCTCCGCCTCGGGGATGTTCTGCAGAAGTAGGAGCAAGTGTTCTGATCTTCTGCTCCGCAGATCGAGACAGCTGGCAACCACAGAGGCCCCTCCTCTCTCCACTGTACATACAAAGGAAAGTTAACTGCTAGCCGGAGGGAGATCCCACGGCTCACGGGCACCGCAGAGCTGCCGATTGCCCCCTTCCGCCCCTACTGAATAGTGAACTAACGGCCGAATCTACAGGGGGAGATGCCGGGTCGTAGGGCCCCCCCTACATTGCCAGACAGTCACAGGATACAGCAAGGGAGCGGGACTGGGAGCTCCACTGATGCTCTGACCCCCGCCCCCCTGTAAACTGGCAGGGGAATACAAAGGTCTGGGGGCGGGGCTCCCTCTCCAATCACTGCTCTCCCTACAGCCGCTCTGATCCGAACATACAGGATGCATGGGGCGGGGATCAGAGCATCAGTGGAGCTCCCAGTCCCGCCCCCTCTCTGCTGGCTTGCTCGGGAATGCAGCCTCCGTGCGCTCTGCATCATCCTGGTGCGGGTTCAAGTGGCAGCTGCTTTGGGCCCCTCAATAAAGAATGGGCCCTGGGCAGTTGCCCCGGTTTGCCCTGCGGTAAAGACGGCCCTGCATGGCACACGTCCTGAACTTGGTGGTGCAGCGATTCGTTGCCAAATACCCTGGGGTCCAGGACGTCTTGCGGCAGGCCAGGAAAATCTTGGGACATTTCAGAAGATCTTACACAGCCATGGCTTGCCTTGCTGACATTTAGCGGCGACAAAACCTGCCCGTCAGTCGTCTTATTTGTGACTGCCCGACGCGATGGAACTCAATGTTGCATATGCTTGATAGGCTGCTCCAGCAGAAACATGCAGTTAATGACTACCTGTATGAACTCTGGGGAGCTTTGGTTTTTTTCACATCGCCAGTGGCTGCTCATGCGGGACGCATGCAGACTTCTGTGGCCATTCGATGAGATCACCAAACTGGTCAGTCACGGCCAGGGCACCATAAGTGACATCGTACCTTACACCTTCTTTCTGCAGCGTGCATTGCGTCATGTCATTGATCAAGCCGTTGAGGAGCAGGAGCAGGAAGATGAGGAAGGTGCAATGTTTGATGAATTCCCAGTGGGTGCTACTCCATCTGAGACAAGTCAACAGCAGGAGTCTGAAGAGGAGTCAGAGGAGGATGGTGCTGGGGGGGAGGAGCTTTAAACCTTTCTGGGATCCCTGGTGTTATCCGTGGATGGGGGGAGGAGAACAAGGATGACATTATCCTCAATGATGAGCTGGAAGCCGGCCACTACACTGCTTCCAGTTTAGTGCCAATGGGGGCCTTCATGATCCAGTGTTTTAAGAGGGACCCCCGTATAAAAAGCATAAAGGCCAAGGACCAGTACTGGGTGGCAACGTACTTAGACCCCCGGTACAAACAAAGAATGGCGGAAATGTTACCACAATCACAGAGGCTGGTCAGAATGCAGCGCTTCCAGGCCTTGCTGCGGGAAATGCTGCATTCTGCTTTTGTGTGCGCTGGCAGAGGAATTTCCAGAACGGCCGATGTGGACGCTCTGAGGAGTGATGAACCCCTGGACTACTGGGTGGGCAGGTTTGACCTCTGGCCAGAGCTTGCACAATTTGCAATGGAAATGTTGGCTTGCCCCCCGTCCAGTGTCCTGTCCGAAAGGACGTTCAGAGCAGCAGGGGGGATCATGACCGATAAGCGCATTCGGCTAGCTCATGACAGTGTAGACTACCTCACATTTATAAAAATGAATGAGGCATGAATCTCTGAGGAATTCAACACATGTGACCAGTAGACCATGTTTCATTGAAATTCCTCATGCCAGGCCACAAATATCCGCCAGACCGCCATCCACCCACAACAATTCCTGGTCCTTGGCTACCCTAAATACAGCGCCATAAAAGGCATTTCATGTCCATTGAATGGCTAATTTTTGGGGCCCATACTGGCCGACACTTCTTTATCCTGTGAATGCCTAATGTAACTCCAGCCACAGAATACTACGTTCTTAGCTGTCAGGTAAACCCATGTGGGTTAATTTGTGGGACCTATACAGGCCAACACATAGTTATGTATCCTGTGAATGCCTAATGTACCTTCAGCCACAGAATACTACGTTCTTAGCTGTCAGGTAATCAAAAGAAGAAAATTCCCCTATTGGTGGGACTTTTTAGGCACTCATATAAACACAAAAATAGTAAATTTTATAATTTTATTGAGAAATAATTACAAAATGTAAAAGGCAAGTAAATAAAATACATCACATATGCATTATAGAATGACCACACCAGTTCCGGGTGAAGACTCAGAACCCGACTAGTTTCGGAGTTTACAACAGATACTCCTTCTTCAGGGGGGGAGAGGAAACCCTGGGTGGTGGTCTGTAGATAATTGATCAAAAATAGATCAGTCAATAAACATCATAACAACATCATTCTTATATCATGTCAATCCGTACAACAGATTCAAAAGGTATAATGGCAATGTGACTTACATTCTATGCAATGATGAAAAACACTATATACTTGCGCACATAATGTTAAAATCAAGTGGTCTGCATGCTCTGCTGGGTCCAAACATTGGCTGTATCAAGGGTATGATTAGAAAGGCAATACCTCTCAAATATCAATTGTATCAGAGAAGGGTTGTTGAAATAAGTAGTGGATGGCCCTCGGATGAACACCAGATAAAGACAGCTGGATCTCAAATGTAGCTGATTTGACTAGAGAGGAAAGACATGAGATTATCAGATAGGAGCCTTTGATTTCAGATCAAGACAATGGCTCTATTGGAAAGGAGGAAGGAGCAAGGAACATTCATTGCTGATGTTTGTACTATATAGTGATATAATAAAATCAAGTTGAATTTAACTTTTTTCACTACCAGAAAGGAAAAAAGCCTATTGTTCTGGTGTGTTGGTGGTACAAACCACCAATAATTGCAATTAAAAGTTCTGTTCCTCCAATTCAAAACCGCAGCCATTCAAAAGAAAAGAAATAGACTTTTAGTAAGTAAGAAAAGGGAGTGTGTGGTTACCTTTGTTTAGATGGCCATAAATTTGACACTGCTAAACAGTCCTCGATGTTCTCAGCCAGCGAGCAATGTAGCTGACTGCCGAGAACCCGAGGCTTTAAGTAAGTAAATTAATTATGGTTGCAGCTGAATTCACTTATCTGATTGTGTTCCTCTTCTTGCCAAACGCCTAATGGGATCCCTGGTACGAGGGGGCCAAACGTTCCCCCATGCCCCGTGTGTCCGGATATCCGGCGGGGTGGAAGTGCGGTCGGCTCCTGCGTTCCACCGGCACGTCACACGCCCCGTCAGCGTGATCGGCGGGCGGGGCGTTGTGTGAGTTAGCGTCTGCATGTCCTGTGAAAACAAGACTATTACAGACAGCTTGACCCAAGTTGCGGCTCGCCACTAGGTGCCGGGTTGCTTTACCTGGCAAGCATCGGAGGGCCAGTGTCTCCACTTGTATAACCACATGAAGCGCAGCCCAGTGGGCATGCTAGATATTGCACCCCTTGTGGACAGTGTGGTACTTAATGACATTGAGAGAAATGGTGAATGGTCTGAATAGAGCCCTTTGTAAATTAATCCTAATGTTCTTACTCTGTAAAACTTTCAACAAGTAAGTAGATACAGTTTCAGTGTGGCCCAGATGAGCATGGGATGACACTTGTGGGGAGGTTGGGAGCCAGGTTATGCTTAACAGAAATGATATTTTTAACCATATGCATCTGCATGCGATTCTCATCTGCTGTTGGAGGCTACAGCAGAGAGTTATTAAATCCACCATAATGTATGATGGAATACAATGAAAAGAGGTGGGGGAAGAAAAAAAGGGTCATTTTTCCATACCCCCTGAGGTGAAACCCTCCAAAAAGGGTTTGAAGGATATCATCTCATTGAGTCCTGGAGGTTCAGTAGCTTTGAGGAGATATATCCACCGTAGCTCCATCTGGAGGAGAACCTTGTTCCAGTCTCCTCCTCTGGGGCTAGGGTGGATCCTAATGTACCTTCAGCCACAGAATACTACGTTCTTAGCTGTCAGGTAAACCCATGTGGGCTAGTTTTTGGGGCCTATACAGGCCGACACTTACTTCTGTATCCTGTGAATGCCTAATGTACCTTCAACCACAGAATACTACGTTCTTAGCTGTCAGGTAAACCCATGTGGGCTAATTTTTGGGGCCTATACAGGCCGACACTTCTGTATCCTGTGAATGCCTAATGTACCTTCAGCCACAGAATACTACGTTCTTAGCTGTCAGGTAAACCCATGTGGGCTAATTTTTGGGGCCAATACTGGCCGACACTTACTTCTGTATCCTGTGAATGCCTAATGTCCCTCCAGCAACCAAATACTACGTTCTTAGCTGTCAGGTAAACCCACGTGGTCTAATTTTTGGGGCCTATACTGGCCAACACTTGCTTCTGTATCCTGTGAATGCCTAATGTACCTCCAGCCACCAAATACTACATTCTTAGCTGTCAGGTAAACCCATGTGGGCTAATTTTTGGGGCCTATACTGGCTGACACTTACTTCTGTATCCTCTGAATGCCTAATGTACCTTCAGCCACAGAATACTACGTTCTTAGCTGTCAGGTAAACCCATGTGGGTTAATTTTTGGGGCCAATACTGGCCGACACTTACTTCTGTATCCTGTGAATGCCTAATGTACCTTCAGCCACGGAATACTATGTTCTTAGCAGTCAGATAAACCCATGTGGGCTAATTTTTGGGGCCTATACAGGCCGACACTTACTTCTGTATCCTTTGAATGCCTAATGTACCTTCAGCCACATAATACTACGTTCTTAGCTGTCAGGTAAACCTATGTGGGCTAAGTTTTGGGGCCAATGCTGGCAGACACTTACTCCTGTATCCTGTGAATGCCTAATGTACCTTCAGCCACAGAATACTACGTTCTTAGCTGTCAGGTAAACCCATGTGGGCTAATTTTTGGGGCCAATACTGGCCGACACTTACTTCTTTATCCTTTGAATGCCTCATTTTTCAGACTGGAATTGAAAATCAATGGGTCTGTAAAGGTTCTGCCAAATTGTAGAAAGGATGCGGACCCATTTTACAGATGTGTGAATGGACGTGTATTTACTGGCTGCTGTCAGTTCTGGCTGATTTATGAAAAAAAAAAATAATAATTTAGGGCAACTTTTCCAATTGCACTACTTCTGTTTTGACATTGTCCATGTGGTGGGACTATTTGTGCACAGCTAGTAAGTCTTTTGTGGCTGCAAATATGACCTAAAGGTTTTTAAAGTTCGCCTCCCATTAAAGTCAATGGGGCCCACCGCAAACTTGAGGTTTGCGGAGGTTTGAGAAAATTTGTGGCTGACATCCGCGAACCGCCCCGGCCGATGTTCGTCCATCACTAGCAACCACAGAGTCCAGAACTTAACCCTATTGAGAATCTTTAGGATATGCTGGAAAAGGCTTTGCGCAGTGGTCCGACTCTTCCATCATCAATACAAGATCTTTTTTTTAAATTGCATATTTTTTTGCTTATATAGCAAAAAAAATAAAAAAACAGTAGTGATTAAATATATACCACCAAAAGAAAGCTCTATCTGTTTTAAAAAAAAATTATAACAGTTTATTTGGGTACAGTGTTGCATGACTGTGTAATTGTCATTCAAAGCATGGCAATGCTGAAAACTTTAAAATGACCAGGGCATGAAGGGAGCGAAAGTGTCTGGTACTGAGGTGGTTAGTGTTTAATTCAAACTTTGCAGTCAAATTTGAGAAAATCCCACTTTTGTTTGTTATGTGTTCCCGTTCACACAACATACCTAGAAGAAAGGTTTGATAATAATTGATTACATTTTAGATGTTTCTAGGGAAAAGGTGTCATGGCTGGTTCTAAGAATTTCTAGAGAGTCTCACAGTGGTTCTTTCCCCATGTAGACCTCATTGACACACAATGCATGAGAGAGGTTTCTAAATGTTTAAGGCTCCATTCACATCTAGGCGTCCTGTATCGTGGGCAGAATTTCCACAATCCTGCCTGCGATCCTAAACTGATGCTAATTAGGGGACATTCTTGCAATCCCCATTACTTCCAAAGGCACCCCAACTGCGGCACGATTTTGTGGCGATTGTCGTCCAACAACTTACAGTAAAATTGTGCTAACAGAATCGCAGGACACCTGTTACTCAAAAGAAGTTCCAGAACTAATTTTGGGTGACAGACATCCCACAATTCTGTTTGAGCGATTTTATTATGATTCGATGGGCAGCAAAATTTGCACCGCAATCAGGGTCCCGTGATTTTCGTTGATTCGGGATCGTGAGCAGAATCCCGGCGTTTCCACCCACGATCTTGGACGCCTTGATGTGAACGGGCCCTTACCCTTTGTTAGGACAGGTAGTGAGTGCTCAAATCTAGTTAACATCTGATAATGAAAAACTGTGAATACAGTTACTAGTAGTTGGAGACAGTAGTTTATTCTTGAAAATGCTAATTTTCAGACACTCCCATTGAAGTGTATGAGGCCCTAAACAGCCCATTCTGCTTTAAAAGTAGCTAATTCACCTTTCTGAGGTTCAGGTGTTAAACTACAGGTACCTGACTGCTCAAATGTAAGCATAGGATTTTGGCTCATCCAGAATTCTGACAAAGAGAAGGAGGGAAGCCGCTCACTGTTTTAAAGCTTTGTGCAAATGTATTAAAATCTCCACTGATATATAGGGAATTTTTTTTTTTTCACTTTCCCCCTTCCCCTTCCTCCTCTCTTTTCCATTGCTCCTCCCCTGTTTGCATTCTCCTTTCTTTCCACCCCCCCCCCCCCCATTTTTCCCTTCTCTTTTCCCTTCTCTTTTCCCTTGCCCTTCTACTTTTCACCCCACCCAGCATTTTACATAATAAACACTTTTTTGTGTTGTTACTTTTAACTTATGGGATGATTTTATAACAATGTATCTTACTGATCTCATTAGATTTTTATTTTCCAGTTTGTTTTCTAGTTTTTTTGTACTATTTTTCCAATGATCATGATTTTAGTAGAGAAAATGTTAGATGGATGGATTCATGATGTTTGAGAATGTATTGTACAATTTGTAAATATGTATAGTAGTTTTGGAGCTTAGAAGGATGGCTTTCCCTGAGGCACAGAGATACAAATGCAGATTTGTTTCTACCATATTGTGACTCATGGATATAGATTGTATCATAATAATAAAATATATTTGATACACTGTATTGTTTTGTGCAAATGTGGGGTATGCCACATTATTGGATAACAATGTGATTTTTGTGAAGTGGTGAATCTGTGTTTGATATATACCTCTCTCAGTCAGTAAGATGCTGGATCTCATGATCCATCCATGGCGTTAATTGATTATTTTTAACAGTCACAGGTATGGAGTCCTGGTGTAATGCAGCTCTCGCTCTGTAACCCTTAACCTATGACTAAGCTCTGCATGGAGTGAAACACGTTGAGATGTCCAATACTAAGTGGAATAGTTTGTATATCAGAGTGTTTAATAAATTAGTGCAAGGCTTCTAAACAGCAAGCGGCTAATTATTTTCTTTGTGAGCATTCTAAATAATAAATTCCTTGGAGTAGCCAGTAACTGCCAGGAGCCAGCACTCCGAGTCAGAGGAACAGTCACAGGTATGAAGTCCTGGTATAATGCAGCTCTCGCTCTGTAACCCTTAACCTATGACTAAGCTCTGCAGTGACTGCCGAGAGCCAGCACTCTGAGTCAGAGGATTTGTGAGGAGATATGCCTGTAGCAGAACATTGATTATTGCACTACTGTACATGTGATTTTGGTTGTTTAGCATATTCAAGCTTTGAGCTTTAAGCTGTGAATCAGGGCTAAATATGGAAAATGTAGTTACATATGTATTTTACCCCTGCAACCAATTAGTGTTAGAAAATAGTAGCATATCTGTTGAAGCAGTGTCCATATGCTACAAAAGTAAGTTTGTTTTGTCTCCCCCATCCCCAACAAATTTACCCACTCAAATTTGAAGCCTGACTCATTTATTTTTGCATCGATTTTGCAACCTATCAAATAACTAATGTTCCACTGTGATTTATTTGATGGCATATCTCAGCTAACACTGTACAACACATTTCCACAACACATATTAAACAACAGTTTAGAGCATGCATTCACCACCAGTATACAGTACATATCATGTAGCTGGTAGCAGAGCCTCATATGATGAGGAAGGCCCCTCTTACACCTCTGACTTGGGGCCCCTGATAGTACAGAAAGGAGGCGCAGGAGTGCAGAGTGGCACGAGGGCCTGCAAGCCTTGCTAGCAGCAGAGCAGGTGTCCTCACTGCAAGAAGAAGTCATCAGATGGCTTTGGCAAGCAGGCAGGCAGCTGGTACTATATAGTTCATATTCCTATCGCACACCTTCCTGGTTTGTAGGCACTTGTGTACTGGGTGCTGAAGCAATCACCAGCTGGCCACTGGATCGGTTACAAGTAGATACATATTCGCCAGCACACCAAGGATCTTGCAAAAGCAGTCCAAAAACCTTATTCCAGAGAAGATCACATCAAAAAAATTAGTGCAACGTTTTGGAGCCGGGCAGGGCCCCTCACATGCCTCATCACATGCCTGACGAAGGGGTCCTGCGTGGCTCCGAAACTTTGCACTAATTTCTTTGATGTGATCTTCTCTGGAATCAAGTTTTTGGACTGCTTTTGCAAGATCCTTGGTGTGCTGGCGAATATGTATCTACAGGCAGCTGGTACTGGCAACAACAGGCAGGATAGCAAGATCAGGCAGGCCGGGACATACACAGACGGTGTGGCTCTGGTACAGGGCACAGACATGAAATCATCCAGGTCTGGAACCGATCAGCAGAGCAGGAGCCAAAGGAGCATACAGAAGCATAGGTCAGGCGATGAGCCGAGCTTGATGCAGGTGGAGTTCAGAGAATAGTCAAGACAAGCACTGATCCTGAGCACTGGGTAAGTTTAAATAGTCTGTTTGACACCAGCACCTGTCACAGGTGCACGCAAGCCCTGCCGCACACGAGTTCGTGCATGCGCATATTTATTAGCCAATGTCTAATTCTTGTGAGCATGAAAGGGATTATGTTTTAGCCTGTGCACAGAAGTTCATCGAGAGGAGTTATCTTGTTTGCTGGCATGCCCATCCTGACAATACATTTTCACAAGCATTATACAGCACAACTCTTCCAACGGTATAAAGCATAATATTCACCAACAGTAAACAACAAATTTCAGAAAACAGTAGGCAATAGTATTCAGAATATATACAGTATATATGTTGCACCCATCTCTAGTTAGGTTTTTAGGGTAAATGTCATTTTTGGCTTCTCTGCAGTCAGTGGAGCAGTGATCTATTGTTTCTGTCTGGTCACGGGTTCCTAAACTGGGTATTTCTCCTACCTGCTTCTGGGAGAATTTTCCAGAATATAAAGTGGGAATTTATTATGCCTCAGCCAATCCCTGGAAGGGGGCATCCAGAAGGTGGCTGTGAAGGTGATAAATGTTTGGAAGGCTATTCCACTGTGTTCTTTTCTCTTCAGGGAGGGTTCCAGTTCTTCTGGGACTGCTGCCCTTGAAGGCAGCTATACTGAGTCAAGGATTGCAGTCTGGGCCTCAGTAGGAGATGAGCTGGGAAGAAAACTAAAGGATTTTGCTTGACAGCACTGTTCTGAAGTCCTGGACTGAAAAGGATCTTTTTTACCTTCCTCGCTGAGGAACTTCCTGTGGAAGGTGGGTGACATTTTAGGTAAGACCTACTGTGGGACTTTTATGTGTGAAGTATGTGTGTTTTATGTCTGAAGATATGAGGATTTGGGCTAGAATTTTGTCATACTATTGATCAGTTTTAGAGTATCCTGAACCTTTCCTCTGTTTCAAGTTACTCGGCAATACATTTCCAAAAGAGATATCCCCTAGGCCAGCCTTTTTTAACCAGGGTGCCTTCTGGGTTCTTAAGCAGTGCCTTGGCATAATGCCTAAAAATTGTTCCCAATTGTCCAAAACATTTTGGGGGAAATGCACAAGGTCGTAGATAACGAAGCTACTTTCTCCAAGAGAATTTTTTTTTTTTTTTTACACATGGTATTTGTCAATTCAGTCCATGAGGGGGTCCTTAGGCCTATGGCCTAGTTTGTTTCTATGTATTTTATTTTAGACATGACACATTTCCATTTATCCCTTTTTATATGTTTTCTAGCATTTTGTATTCAACATTTTGGGTAGTAAATACCCCCCCTTTCCCCTCCAAGTTTATGAGGCAGATTTTGGGATACCTTGCCCCTGTTATTTCCAGGGACAAATCTTTTTCATATAATTACTATTATATGTTTCTTCACATTTGTATAGTTTATTGCATGTAATATAATTACTCTATTGCTATTGGCATATTCACGGTACACAGGTGGTGTGTCTATGAGGGACGCAGTGTGCGTTCTGCATGCTCTGGTGGGCTGGCAGTCCCTCTCCCCCTCCCTCCTCCCCTCCCCTCCCCTCTTTGTGTTTTTTTTTTCCTCTCATCGTGGCCACTTTCCTTAGTAATGACTGGGATACACTGATGGAAAAAACGAAAAAATAATTTCAGGACAATGAATCTGTTGAATCAGAGTTGTTTTATATTTTCTCTACCCTCCCACAAACGTTTGAGAAAAAAGCTTCTCTATATTGACATATAAAGTCATTTGAACATTATATACAGGAAGGCATTAACCCCTTTGGACTGAGGGTGCAGATTTTTTTTTTTTTTTACATCAGTCACAGTTTTGGACGTTCTCATCCACAAAACAAATGGGGGACAGCTATGCACTCAATTATGCCACAAACCGACAGCTGGCAACACTATATTGCAAGCATCCAGCTTTCACCCTCAGCCCCTTATATCATCCATCCCATATGGCCAGTACATCAGGGCCTGTCGCAATTGTTCTACTGATATCCTTTTTCAAGTAGAAGCTAACAACATCAAAGATAGACTCCTACAACGAGGGTATCCAATGAAACTTCTAAAAAAAGCTTACTGTATAAAAAAGCTTTATCTAAATCACGAAATGAATTACTGTTTTCACAAAAAAACAAAGAAACAGATAAATTACGAATCATAACTCAATACACTGCGCAACATACACAATATCGTAATATTTTGCGCAAGTATTGGCACCTCTTGTAAATGGGCTCTTCCATTTCACAGTTCATACCTTCTCAGCCTTTAGTAACAATCAGACGAGCACCGTCACTCAAAGACAAACTGGCCCATAGTGAATTTTGCACAAACAGAAATAATACATGCAAATATAAAGGAACATTCACTTGTGGTGAATGTAACCAGTGTAAATTTGTGGACACTAGAAAAACTGTAATTTTACCAAATGGCGAAGTTTTCAGAGCACGACATTTTGTCAAGCGTAGAACTACAGGGGTGGTGTATTTACTTCTGTGTAGCTGCGGATGTTACTATGTCGGCAAGACCAAGTTACAATTCAGAAATAGAATAACCAAACACATCAGAAGCATGTATCAAAGTGACCCTGAGCTGCCACTCGGTAGGCATAGTGCTCTATTACATACCGATGTGGAACCAGATGTCAAATTTCTGGCATTGGATCATCTGCACCCCAATCCCAGAGGGGTTGATCTTAACAAAACACTGTTACAGAAAGAACTACAGTGGATATTTCGGCTTAAGGCCACATTTCCCCCAGGTCTTAACGAAACCACCAATTTCAAACCTTTTCTTTCAGGTTTCCAGTCAGGCCTATGTGAATTTGGGCTATGAAGCATTTTCCCATCATTGGCCAATTTTATGTTTTTTATACCATTCCCCTTCCCCATCCCCCGTTTTGTTGATTTTTGTTTATCAATACTTTTGTGTTTTGTTCCTTTTTTGTTTTTGATTTTGCTTTTTTTATTTTTTTTATGTTTCATGCTTGGTTTGTTTTGTTTTGGTTTTGTCTTTGTTGCCACCTTATTATTATTATTTTTATTTATTTCTTGCTTCCAGGCATTTTTTTCAATTTGGATGCATGCAGCAAGCTGTCTCTGGCTCCCCATTGTCACACACACACTTGTGTTA
Organism: Pelophylax lessonae; assembly: GCF_965119305.1. NCBI lineage: Eukaryota > Metazoa > Chordata > Amphibia > Anura > Ranidae > Pelophylax > Pelophylax lessonae. Next base: position 310,213,793 of record NC_138772.1, on the reverse strand, counting down.
TGGATATGCCGAAATGAATTTACTCTTTTTATTTGTTATAAATTCTTCTTTGGGTGTTATAAGCTAAGTAGAGATATTTGTTAAGTTCACAGGTTGGCCTCGCTGGCGTTTGCTGCATTGTCTGTTGCTGCATGGGCTTGTGATACCCCCCATTATGTGTTGTGTCCCCGGCGCACAAAGGCCCTCTGCTGTTATGCGGCGGTAGGGCTTTTGCATACATTGTGTATTGGGGACACTTCTGAGTTTCCCCTTTGGCAGTTGCGCATTACATCTAGGGCGATCCGGCCCGCACACGCATGCGCGGCACACAATGACACGCCGATGGCGTTTAGTCGCAGGATGCCGCTACGTCATTCTCTTGTGGCGGCTACGCGTGCCGTCTCACCGGGGGATCCACGCTCAAAATGCTAATTCCCACAACTGACTCTGTTATCACAAACAGCTGTTACATTTCGTACCAATTTACTCAATTAATAGATAAGTATATATACGGCACTGAGGTTATATGTAGCAAGCTGCTCCGCAAATTGAACATCTAGGCTGTCTATGCTCCCTTTGTGCTGATTGAGATATGTGTTTCAAACTTTGTAAACTCATGGAACCGGGCTGAAGCTGGCACCCTGTTCCAACCTATGTTTTGGACACCTATATGGTCATTACAATCACTATCGGCATATATACCCACTTTATTGCTATGCAGGTCTGATTAAATTAAGTCATTTCCTGCATTGCTTAACTACATAATTATATACAATATTCCTTTTTCTTTTGGCATTTTTAGTGATATGATTACTGGACATACCCCAGTACGAGGTCCTTGTGACACAAACTACTGATGGGCCTCACATTTGCTCCATGCAACATTCCGCAGCACCTTGCCAGTTCAGGCACCTGTTAATCAGCAGCATCTCATAATCAGCTACCTTTCTGTGTTGGTATTGGCGGATAAACATGCATATCAATCCTTCACAGTTCTGTGAGTACTGCTTTACAAGACGGTTCTACACAGTAATACACTGCATGTACTGTTTATATTTAAACATGTTGTACTTATATCTGTTTTCATTTAGATATATGTATGTGAACTGGAATACAGCCTATGAAGCAGGACGTGACCCTAAATTAGTCCGAAACATGTCAGGCTATTTGTATTTTCCAGCATCTTTGCTCAACATGCACTTTGTTTTAACTGTCTACATACATGTTTTTGATCTCCTATTGTGTGACATAATCTGTATTGTGTATTTACAAAGTTTTTATCCACTCTTTATCGAATAAAATACATTTTGACATTTTTTTACACATGGTATTTGTCAATTGAGTTCATGAGGGGGTCCTTAGGCCTATGGCCTAGTTTGTTTCTATGTATTTCTCCAAGAGAGGCGCCACCTTCAGGGCACGGCAATGCCTATCAAGAGGAAACATTAATTTCTTGTGTAGCAGTATGCCAGACTTTTTTAACCAGGGTTCCATGACACCCTGAGGCAGGCCTGGATTGGCTAATCAGGAGCACCGGGAGAATTCCCGGTGGGCTGGTCCAGTGCAGGGCAGGTACAAGGGGTGGAACAATTTATTGTAGGAAAGGGGGGGGCACAGCAGAGGTGAAGTGCTGATAATGTGTGCTTTTGTATGCTTAGCGCTCGGGTTTAGTCTCAGCATCTTCTGTCTGCTTCTGTCCCCGACCGTAAGCACGCCCACCACCTGCATTGCTTTAGAATTCTTAGCTCTGTCCAAGTTGAGTCCCGCAATTTTCTGCATCTTCTGTCCCCGTCCACCTCCTATCAGAAATGTAGTTAATGGTCTAGGGAAGTGCTATACATGGTGGGCGGGCAAGTGGGTGGGGATAGAGGCAAGCAGAAGATGAAGAAAATGTCGGGACTACATCCCTGGCAGAGCTAAGAATACTAAAGCAATTCAAGTGGTGGGTGAGCTGACAGATGGGTACAGAAGCAGACAGAAGATGCCCAGATTAAACCCAAGAACACTGATGAATTACAGGTTCAATGCAGTGATGTTCTGCTCTTTTCAGCTGAGCACTGTGGATATGATTGATAAATAGGGGAGTACTCAGCAGAAATATTTTTTAAAGTGACTTTGTGCTATTAAGTAAAATATATTGGAGGCACCTTGCTGTATGTATTTTCCTTTTAGGTGAATATTATGTCAGATTCACACTAATGCGTTTGCTGTGACTCACATTTGCGCAGGCACAGCAGCCGATTCAATTAAATGGGCTATTGTACCTGAAAGAAACACAGGAAAAAGGTCCCTGCACCTTTATGAAAATGCAGCCGCAGGGAAATCGCATGGTGCGAAAAATGTGCTGCATTTTCAGATGCGTGGGAGTGCCAAAAGGAATAAATGGCTGCCTTGCACATCTGTAAAAGAGCAGGGAATTTTTCC
>NC_138772.1:310201390-310203890 GCF_965119305.1 Pelophylax lessonae | reverse complement strand
TCATCTATAGGGCTATCGATTACATCACATCAGTGAGAGTATTGTTAATTGTTCACTTGCGTACATCTATAAGCACCACAGCTCATCTATAGGGCTATCGATTACATCATATCAGTGAGAGTATTGTTTATCGGTCACTTGCATACATCTATAAGAAGCACCAAAGCTCATCTATAGGACTATCGATTACATCACATCAGTGAGAGTATTGTTAATCGGTCACTTGCGTACATCTATAAGCACCACAACTCATCTATAGGGCTATCGATTACATCACATCAGTGAGAGTATTGTTAATCGGTCACTTGAGTACATCTATAAGCACCTCAGCTCATCTATAGGGCTATCAATTACATCACATCAGTGAGAGTATTGTTAATCAGTCACTTGCTTACATCTATAAGCAGCACAGCTCATCTATAGGGCTATTGATTACATCATATCAGGTCATTGAGTATCTATTGGTCAGTTTGATATACCCTATATTGATCTGTATCACCATCATGTCCGAAAGGCCGACAAGGAGAGGCCAATGCTCACAGGCAATGAAAAGAGGGCAAGCAGCCTCTGTGTCCATTGTGAAAAGTTGTGGTCACAGTCGACATAGTGCATCCTCTGCAGGCAGGTGCTGCCTGTGCAATTCAGCCACAACGTGTGGAAGAGTTGGTGGAGTGGATCAATACGCTGTCCTCATCCTCCTCGTTCTCTGACACCCACGCTCAAAGTAGTTTGCTTTCCACCGCAGCTGCCAAAGCGGCTGTTCCAAAGGCTCCTTCTCCACAGCTACTCCTTCTGTCGCCCTACCATCATGCACAAAGGAGTCACCTGAATTAATTCATTCATAGTGTCAGTGACATGCTGCTGGAGGATGTGAAGCAATTTGAAAACTGTGATGTTGGTTCAAAGGTTGATGAAGGGAATAACGTGAGACTAGAGAGAGGGGGTGACAAAGACGGACAAGAAACCAGCAGTCATGTTGCCACAGCTGAAGCATATTGCCAAGTTTGCTCCAGTGACGAGGAGGGAGGAGATGATGACGTCACTGACTGTACTTGGGTGCCTGACAGGATAGAGGAGGAGAGCTCCACAGGTGGAGTGTGCTGCAAACTCCCTGTGGACTCACAAAAGTTCATTAATGTGGGCTTTTTTCAGCACATGTGCAGTAGACCACAGCATTGCTGTTTGCAACATCTGTCTAAAGTGGATCAAGTGTGGCCAGAACACCAGCCGCTTGGACACCACATGCTTGACAAGACATATGATGACCTGCCATGCAGTCCATTGGCAACAGCACCTTAAAGAGGCACCAGATCAAAACAATCATACGTCACCTTGCTCCTCATCTGTGGTCTCTAACTCTACTATATCTCATGCCTTCTCAAATACCAGCATTGAGAGGGATGATGGTATAGCAATGAGTGCTACAGAGACTTGCACCCAATCTGCTAGCAGTACACCACCGATTGATTTGAACCGTAGAAAGAAATACTGTCCCAGCCATCCACATGCTCAGCATCTTAATGCTAGCTTTGCCAAATTGCTAGCATTACAGTTGCTGCCTTTTCATCTGGTAGACTCGGCTCCCTTTTGCGAATTTGTCAAATGTGCTGCACCACAGTGGCAGGTCCCAAAAAGGCATTTCATTTCACATAAGGCCATTCCAGCTCTCTACCATCATGTGCAAGGTAGTTTTTTGGCCTCGTTGGACAAAGCGGTCAGCAGGAAGGTGCACATTACTGCTGACTCTTGGTCCAGCAGGCATGGACAGGGACGTTACATTTCTTTCACGGCGCACTGGGTAACTCTGCTGGCAGGTGGTAAGGATGCAGGACAGCGTTGGGTGTTTCAGTTTGTTTTGCCACCATGCCTCCAAAAAGCTGGTGCTGGTTCTGCCACATGTGGCTACTCCACCTCCTCTTCCTCCTCCATGTTCTCTTCTGCTCAATTGTCCTCTGAAGCAGCAGTGCTCCTTAAGTGTTCAAGGCACTACGCAGGCAGTCAGGCTAAAAGATGCCATGCTGTGCTTCAGTTGGTCTGTCTAGGGCAGTCATGTCCAAAGTCCGGCCCGAGGGCCAGTTGCGGCCCGTCCTTTCGTTTTATACGGCCCCCTGAGACACAGCTGACTTTTGTCAATGCCTTTCTCTTTCTCGATGCCGATGCGATGGCTCAGGGGCGGGGCCTCTGGCCTCCTTCAGCAGCTCGGCTGCTCCCGAGTCCCACGTATGTATGTGTGTGTGTGTGTGTGTGTGTGTGTGTGTGTGTGTATGTATGTATGTATGTATGTGTGTGTGTATGTATGTGTGTGTGTGTGTGTGTGTATGTGTTATGTGTGTGTATGTGTGTGTGATGTATGTATATGTTATGTGTGTTATGTGTGTGGATGTATGTATGCGTGTATGTATATGTGTGTGTGTGTGTGTGTATGTGTGTGTGTGTATGTATGTATGTATTTGTGTGTGTGTGTGTGTGTATATTTATGTGTGTGTGTGTGTGTGTATGT